>NC_056741.1:157552066-157659566 GCF_019279795.1 Protopterus annectens
GCCAATAACAAAGATTCTGAAAATAGAAAACATTGCTAGATAGCACATATTCTGTAAGGCATACAAGAAAGGTATTAAATCCAGATGGATATAAACCTGATCTAGCCTAACCAGGATTTTGAGTTTCAGGATTTTGGGCTTTCAGGATTTTGGGCTTTCAGGATTTTGAGTTTTCAGGATTCTGAATTTTCAGGCTTTTGGTTTCAGGATTTTGATTTTCAGGCTTATGATGTTTCAGGCTTCTGAATGGGAACCATATATATATATATATATATATATATATATATATATATATATATATATATATATATATATATATATGTGTATATATATAGTTATTTTAACCTCAATTCTTCTTTTGATTAGATTTATTGCATCACACCAGAGATTTTAATGGTAAATTCAAAACATACATCTTTTTCATGTCACTATTACCATGTAGTATTGGTGTAATTACCCCATTTACCATAATGGTGGACACTCGTGCATACTCATGCACACACCTGCACACTTTTATACATTACTAGTTTACTTCATCTACTGTTTTCTGTATTTTTGTGTGGTTTTTCTACTAGTTTTCATTGTATAACATGTTTTTGGGGCTGTAAACATGAAAATTGTCATGACAGTTTTTTTTTCTGCAAAGCACTGACATTTTTTCTGAGCTGTTAATAATGTAGTTTTCTATGCACACTAATACACATATATGGATATTTACTACACATGATTAGACAGATGTATTTTATACCTATAATGTTTTAGTTTCATTATGTTTATGGTTAGATAGCTATATGTTTTTTTCTTGATTTTAGTTCTTGTCACAGATGTGATGAAGGCTTTTTTGCATTAGTGAGCTGAAAGTGATTTTAGTTAAAAATCTTGATATATATATATATATATATATATATATATATATATATATATATATTTATATATATATATATATATATATATATATATATCTTTTTATGTATACATTATGCTTTTCTTAATACCTGATATTGGAATGTGGGTCGCAAATAGATAGGCAGAATTTTCCTTAACTAGGATTTACCTTGACCTAATCAGTAGTGGTGTGTGGGGGTAAGTACTTGCTGTTCTAAAATGCACTTTTATAGCCCTGTTTATATTGTTTGGTATGAATAGACTGATTTAAAAAATAAACAATACTTATATTTTCCACCCCTACTTCTAAGTATATAAAAGCTGATATTTTTTAAATTGTTAAAATCTTTTTGATTTTTTCTTACTGAGGATCGCTTGCATGTGATGAATTAAGGCTTTTTGGTTAGGAACACTACCTGGATTTCATGATTTTTAGAAATTACTGTAACTGAGCTCATCAATGAAGTTTTAAGACCACTAGTTTCTCTGTATATATATATATATATATATATATATATATATATATATATATATATATTACACACACACACACACACACACACACACACACACACACACACACACACACACACACACACACACACACAAGAACACAAAACATAAACAGAAACACATTGTGCAAATACACAAACACAGAAAATGGAGGCAAATACACAAGATATACCTTCATTTATTTTAAGAGTGAAATAAAATAATGCATACTCCGCTTTTTGGACTTAGTTCCTAAAGTATTTGTGCTACCTTTTATGCAAAGTTTACAGTCATGGTTGTAATTCTACCATGTTTGTTTCACAAAAGCTCAGTCCTACATAGCTCATTTCAGCAACCAGACTGTAAAGTAGAACTTAAAGGTGTAGACCTTGGCTAGGCGGATCTACTTTTATATTTCAAACCTCACAACACTGAACATTATTTTCCAGAGATGAAAATAATGAATACTGAAAATCCTGAAGGGCCTATTTTTCTTAGGTCAAGTAAACTCTTGCCCAATGTGGGGAAATATACCCTTTTCTCCACTGTAGTGCAATCCTGGAGTTGGTATCTATAGTAAGGGGAGGTGTGGGGGTTGCAGGCCTTCACCTAGGCAGGTTTTACATAGTCTAGTGTGGTTACTTTAGGTTTTGGGCAAGTGTTTACTTGCCTTGAGAAAAATTGGCCCTTTGGGATTTTCAGTATTGTTATTTTTCATTTCAGGAAAATAACATTTGGCTTTTCCCTTTTTAATTTCTCCAAATCTTTTGGGTTTTTAATACCATGACAGAAATGGACCCCATTCTAAGTCAAAGTGCAATTAACGTTCATGAAATTAGTATTGTTTCAATCTTTGATGTCAGTCAAAAGTGCTCTTCGCAGCACCCGCACTGTGCCCAGTACTGACTCCTTCTGCAATTCGTATGGAGTTACATGCATTAGTAACATATCTAAATATGATTGTAGATTCTTTTTTATAAGACCCACCGCTCCTGCTACTATTGGAACTGTCTGGGTATCCTTCTTCCACATTGCTGTCATTTCTACCTGCAGATCTGATATTTTATCACTTTGTGTCTCTGTACGCAACACACTGTAGTCACTGGGCATGGCAATTTTAATGATCAATGCTACTTTTGTCTTCTTTTCATGGACCACTATATCTGTTTTTTCTAGCATCTATCTTTTGAACTGTTGGTAATGGATGATTCCATGTGATATAAACTTCATCATTTTCTATGATGCTTTGTGGATCATATTTCCAATGTTTTTCAGCCACTTCAATACCATAATTTTTGCACATTCCCCACTGCAACAGTCTTGCCACATTATTATGCCTTTCAGTATACAGTCCTTCTGCCATTAGTATGTCACAACCAGCAACAAGATGTGCAGCTGTTTCCAATTTGTTTTTACAAAACCTACATTTGTCTGTTTCTCCCACATATTCAATGGACTTTGTAAACCAGCATATATGTAGCTCACTATCTTGGGCTGCCAATATTAACCTTTCATTTCTTGGTTTGAATTCATCTCTTCTTAACCATTTCTGCATTTGTTCCTGATCAACATGAGGCTCTTCCAGAAGTTTTCTGTACTTGCAACTATATTTATGCGTTTTCTACATTTCTTGCCTTTTCATCTGGTCTTTCACCTTATATTCTTCCTTTTGATTTTTGGCACATTCAGTTGCTGCCTGATTTTTATCTACTTCTGGTTTGATTTCCATTCCTGCTTGATGCCGATATGCTTCTGCTATTTTAAGCAGATAAGTCATTTTAGATTTATTTTCTTCATGTTTCAAAACTTTCACTACATTTGGGTCTTGTGAGGTCAGCAGATATGTGTGGAGTCCTATGACTGCAGACCTGTACATGTAGTCAATTTCAAGGAGGCCCATCCCTCCTTCAGAATGGGGAATATATAATATTGGTATACACTGTTTTCTGATTTTTATAATTCATTTGGTGAGCATGAAGCATCCTTCTTGTTTTCCTGTCTAATCTATTCAACATGTTTTGGGGCCACTCATTCATTCCAAAACTGTAAGTTAGGACAAGCAGAGCAAATTGGTTTATAGCTTGGATTTTCTTCCTAGATGTCAAAGCTGTTTTCATGATTAATTTAAGTCTTCTAAAATATTACTTACTAAGTTTTATTCACATTTGTTCATCTTTTATTGCTGATCCCTCATCAATTCTCAAATATTTATACACTCCCTCTTTCTCAAGTTCTTTTATATCACATTATTGTCCCAAACTGATGTTTTCCTGGTGCTGAAGTTTTCATGCTTTAAAGGTTGCTTTTGCACATTTATCAAGGCCAAATTATATTCTTATATCATTTGAAAGTTTTGACAACCTGCAGTTGTGCTTTCAGTTCCTCATCTGATGAGCTGTACAGTTTTAAATCATTGACAAAGAAAAGATGTCTTTACACTTTGTTGTGTTCTAGGACCCAAATTGCAGCCATGGCCTAAGCTGTTAAGTAAATAGCTAAATGGATTAAGGGCAAGTCAGAATAGCAACGGTGACAGAGAGTAACCCTGGAGTATCCCCCTTTGAATTTTTATTTCTGGGATAATAATTTACATTCAGTGTTGTAGGTTTTGCAATATAAAAGTAGATTGGGTCTTCCTTCAGGCAACATCTGCATCAGGTCCGCATATGTCTATCCAATGCCTGAACCACAAATCTTTGCACAGAGAACCTGGGTTTTCCCAGAGTGATCTTACCAACTGTGGATCCAGCTTCCTGAATTCTGCTTCCATGCTAAACTTTTTATACATCAGTAAATAAATAATTATTTTTTCACTATTCTAGTTAATGCAATCCTGGATAAATTTTGTGAGACGTTCAAGACATAGCATTTAAAGTCTTATTTCACTTTTTCTATACAGAAGACATCATAACTATATTCTTCTCAGTCAAAAAGCTTCAGGACGTACCCATAATGTTAGGCTATAAGACAAAGAGCTTATCTAAACAAGCCTATCTTGGTTTGTGATTTACTGTAGAGTTGACTGGTAAGAAAACTTTTGTTTGAATTCATATTTTATTTTTACTACTCTTTTTCACTGTTTGTAGGAAAGAATGGATATCTTGTAGAAAAGATTTATTTTGATTTCTATTTTGTTGTTTTACCTTTAATTTTCACTTTTGGTTGTTTGAAAGGGATAGGTTTTAGACAGGCAAGCTCTAGCCATCCCAAGGGGCCTAGTCAGCTATACATTCACACAGACTGCAGATAGGACAATTCAGAGATTATCTAAGCAATCCTATTTTGGTTTGTGATTTACTGATCTTTACTGTTAAAAAGAAGTGCAACTGCGAGTGGTAGTACTAGTAATTACAGCTTTTGTTTGACTTTCAGAACTTGTACTTTCAGAACAACTTTAGTGTACTTACTTTAGTATTTAGTTGTATATTGCTTGTGTGATTTTTCTCCTACAATTTGATTTAAGTTCTGTTTGAATTCTGTGGTTACTGATTTTAATTATTCTTTTCTTTTATAAATCTTTACTCATTTGAAGTTGAATATGGATTCCTTAAATAAGTATGCCATTAATGACTTATTAACAGCACAAATATCTTGTGCAGTATAATAAATGCTACGCATATTTAAAGATAACACCTGATAAGATAGCACTGGTGATCTGTGTTCTTCATGTCAAAAGTTGAATGATTTGCTTACCATTATTAGTAAATCTAAACTTACTGATAATGATTGCACTTGTGTAATTGCCATGGCTTGGAGAACCGTTGTCACATATATTAGTGATTGGATTGGTGAGATAAATAATGTTAGGCAAAGAGTAAATTGAAAACATTTAGGAAATGGTGTATCTATTGTCTGTAAAGATTATTCAATCCCTATGAACCAAGATGATGTTTTGAACCCCCTATGAACCAAGATGATAATTTTTGCACAATCCCCACTGCAACAGTCTTGCCACATTATTATGCCTTTCAGTATACAGTCCTTCTGCCATTAGTATGTCACAACCAGCAATGAGGTGTTCGACTGTTCCCAATTTGGTTTTACAAAACCTATATTTGACTGTTTCTCCCACATATTCAATGTACTTTGTAAACCAGCGTATATGAAGCTCACTATCTTGGGCCGCCAATATTAACCTTTCATTTCTTGGTTTGAATTTGTCTCTTCTTAAGCATTTCTGCATTTGTTCCTGATCAACATGAGGTTCTTCCAGAAGTTTTCTATACTTGCAACTATATTTATGCATTTTCCACATTTCTTGCCTTCTCATCTGGTCCTTTACCTTATATTCTTTCTTTTGTTTTTTGGCACATTCAGTTGCTGACGGATTTTTATCTACTTCTGGTTTGATTTCCATTCCTGCTTGATGCCAATATGCTTCTGCTAGATTAAGCAGGGAAGTCATCTTAGATTTATTTGCCTCATGTGATAAATAATGTTAGGCAAAGAGTAAATAGAAAACATTTAGGAAATGGTGTATCTATTGTCTGTAAAGATCATTCAACCCCTATGAACCAAGATGATGCCCGTGACAACTTTATTCTGGATGCAAAATATCAGCAATCTGATGATTCAGAGTCTTTAGAAGGAAATGAAACAAAAAATAAAAAAAAAGGAAGGAAGAAGTTCACAACAAATAATAAGGAAGAAAAAGAAACTGATAAATGCCTGTAAAGTAATGAGAATATGTACTAAAAAGAACAATACTTTGTCATGTAACACACATATTAAGGAAATTATAACATTTTTCTATCAGCAAATGTTTATTCTAGAGAAAAAGGCATAATTTTTCCAAAAGAGAAGGTAAAATAAAGAAGGAAGGGACAGGTAAAAAGAAAGAAATCAAAACTGAACACGGAAGGATTGAAAAATAACATTCCTATTAAAAAAAGAAGAGAAAGACAGATGTTGACTTCATGGTGCAAGCTGTGGATGTATATAGACAGCTAGATGAGAATTATCTGCTTGCAAATTTAATACGCAATGCAAACAGTGGGATTAATAAGGCTAATAGTGATGAAGATCATTTTTTGTAACAATTGATAGAGCATACACTACTGTATTACAAGATGAAGATTATTCAGATCTGTTCAGAAACAATTTTCTTGTTACTGGAGATTCTACTATTAGAGGGATTCATACTTACATATGCCGAGAAGATAATGAACATCATATAGTGTTATGCTTGCCAGAAGTGAATAGAAGATGTGAGACAAGCCGTGGAACACCTTAATGTAAAGAAGTTCGTATATGTTTTTATTCATGTCGGTACAAATAATGTCACTCACAAAGACTCTCTGACTGTTAGTAGTATAGCTTGTACTGGTGTTAAAACATTGTCACAAAAGGAAATATTGCCAGCCCAGCTCTCTGGAATTTTATAAATAACTATATGTTATTTGTGAATATTAGTGTGATTTATATAGAAGTGTGACAGAAGGAGATACAGCCAGCCCAGATACTTAGAATTTTGTAAATAGTTATATGTCATTTGTGAATACCAGCATGATGCAATTGCTAGTGTTATCACTATATTAGAGCTGTATATTATGTGTATATCAAACTGCTGGAACAGAAGAGATATTTTTAAAGTACTGAGCAGAAATGTGTATGCACTATTGTAACAGTTTAGATATATATATTTTAACACATGAGAGTAACTTGCAAAACTTAAGAATAGTTGAGGTTACTTTATAGCTGGGCCATAAGCAAAAGATGTTATCTCTCAGTTTCTGTGTAATAGCACACACAATATCTAGAGCTACAAGTTTTTTGTATTGTCTTGAAAGATAAGTAATTACTAGGCTTGAGATGCGGAAGTGTTTTATTGCATTATGACTTCCAGTAGTTGCACAGCTCTGAACAAAAGCCTTTGTTTGTCTATGTATTTTCACAGGGAGATGCTAAATGCTACAATGGGGGTTTAGCTTGGGAACAAAAGTCAGGTGACAAAAAGTGATGTCATGTTGCAAGTATCCCAACAGTAACATTTGATATTAATTTAAGAACTCTCTGAGAGAGATAGTCAGTGCATTTTGCATTTTGTCTTTGACATGGAAACATCCACTCACCACTTCTACCTGCTTGTTGTTCTGTAAGTACATTTTTAGAGCATAGTAACTCTTTTAGATTCAGATAGGAATATAATAAAGTATAGCTTTGATGTTTTCTTTATTTATTTGACACTGTCCTGCAATGTTGTTTTAAATATTTCCTGTGAACTCTGATGTAACTGATTACTTATTGAGTATTGTCTTGTTCTTTTATTGTTTATTATTAAATATATTTAAAACTTTCAATTGTGGCTGGTCTGTTTAGAGGTATTTAAGCTCTTATAGAGTACTTGCATATCTATTTGTTGACACTGTCAGGTACTCCTAATAGCCTGGCACTTGGTCAAACTATCATTCGGATTAATAGTAACTTTACACAGTAAGATTGGACACCCTTTACTAAGGGCCTTAAAGTAGCTGATAAGTAGTGGCTGGTGGTGGTGGAAATGACCTTATTGTCTGGGCAGAAGAGGGAAAAGCTAGTAAGCCTGTAACAGCTTTTCCCAGGTGTGTGTGTGTGTGTGTGTGTGTGTGTGTGTGTGTGTGTGTGTGTGTGTGTGTGTGTGTGTGTGTGTGTGTATAAATCAAATCTCAAAGTGTGTGTGTGTCAGCTAATTGGGCAGGGATACAAAGCACTGGTTGGACAGAGTGGGTGCTGGAGGTCTTAGCTTGGTCACTCATATCTTAGCTTATCTGAGCTCTCAACTCTATAGCTGTGCCAGTGTGGAGTCTTATTGGGGATCTATAGAAAGAGAGAGAAACCAGCCCCAGACTGACTGTGGTCTCTATGTGCTTTTAAGGGAAATTGCACTTCACTGTGTGTGTACTTGTCATCCTCCCAGTGTGTATATTCCCCACTGTTGCCAGTGGTGTGGATTGAGGCTCCTTGATTATTAATCCAGTGCTAGGACGTCACATATTAAGTGAGGAATCACAGACATATTTTTCACAAATCACATATAGAAAGGATAGTCAATGAAAATATTTTTTGGGTAAATAATGACATGGAAAAAATGTCCCATTTAAATAATGTTCAACATCCAAGCCTAGTTTTAGCCACTTGTGTATTCAGACAGGATGGTGTGCATTTGTCAGGATAAGGGAAGATAATTTTTGCAGCAAATATTTTGCAATATTTGACAACCACTAGTCAGGATTTTTACCAGGTGAAAAATGTAACAATTCACAGATAGCAACATTTGATGTATTTCTGATGGTTGTTAATGCTAGGAGCATTGGTAATACTTTTTTATTGGAAAATTTGCTACATTTCCACAAGATTGATATTGTTGTTTGTGAAACATAGTTAAAGAACAATTACTGAAAACCATTTCTGTCAGAGTATAAATGTTTATACTGTAACAGACATTCTAACAAAAACTCAGGTGGAGGTGTAATAATAGGGATTATAGATGGTTATGAGACCAGTGAGTATTACATGTTTAGTGATAAAACCACTGCTATCGACTGTGTACCTGTGACAATGAAGACAACCCTGGAACATATAGCAATTGTTGGAGTGTATAGACCACTAAAGTCCAGTGCAGATTACCTAGAGGAATTTATACATTTGTTGCAAGAAACACAAGAGGGAAGAATAATAATAGCTGGGAACTTAAATTTACCAGAAACAGATTGGAATAATATTAATTCAACAAAATTAGTAAGGAAATTATTCACGTATGTTCAGGAGCAACAACTGCTTCAGATTGTAAAAGAAAAACTACCAGGGAACAGTACATACTAGACATTGTTTATGTTCCTAAAGAAATTATTGGTACTTCAAGTCAAGTTTTACCACCACTGATGTGCAGTGATGATGGGGTTATAAAGGTTAATTTGTCGCAAAATAATTCTGCCAAACTGAAATCTAAACCAATGCATAGAAGATTAATTACAGATTATATGAAAGCAAAACAGTCACTATGTAAAATTAATTGGAATGATGTGATCAGTGGAAAAACTGTAGCTAGAATGTGGAAAGTTTTGAAAGAGAAATTGTTTGAGTGCAAAAATTCAAAAAATGTTTAACATCAGGATCTAGGCATACAATGTCAGGGGGATATATTTCCATAAGAATAAGATACCTGCTTAACTCATTACATTCGAGTGACACCTCCAGGTGCATCTGCAGTTAACTCCTAATGACACCTCTAGGTGTCAAATATTACTTGTTCATATTTACATCAATAATACAAAGCCATGCTATGTACAAGGTTTTAAAATATTTCACCTTAAAGCTTACACAATGGCAAACTCAACTGCATTAATATTTGACCTCAGTCTAGTGCAGGTAAATATATATTAACCAGTGTTTTTATGATATTAATTGATATAGATATAATTTTTACATTGTTCTAAATATCTCAACAACCAAGTAACACAGACAAAACTCCTTAGCCTCATACGAAAGCTCCAAACCAAGGAAACATGAAAAAAGAAAACCAAATAGTAACAAAACGAGGTCCTTGTCAGCAGAAACCACACAATAAATAAAATCCTAAGGTGGTGACAAGGACCTCGTTTTGTTACTCATACGAAAGCTCTCAGCTAGATGAGTAAAATGCTGCTGACATTATATATATAACTTAAGTGATTTCTGGGATGTTGTAAGTTGCTTACAAAATATTACAGTCGTAATAGTTGCTGAGTTTACTGTGGTTTAGAAAATTCAATTTAAGACCCAGAACCTAAAGAATACTACTACTATAAAAATTGTTTGTGCTGAAGGGTTTGCTGTTGATACTTCTTTTATAGACTCTATGGTTCCAGAGATATGAACATTTGTTTGAAATGTGAGGACATAATTTGATTCTGTCAAAAGGCTTAGGCTTTGCCCATTGGAAGTTACAGTGCAAACTTTCTAAGCTCCATTGGAGCAAATGAGTTAAGGTGAGAGACAAAAAAATATAAGAAATATAAGAGGTCAAACCACAACTTTGAAAACTGAAATAAACAAGCTGGATAAACAGATTAAGTATAGTGTGAAACAAAATTAAGAAAAAGTTGAAGACAATTTATGTAAAGATATTGAGCATAACAGGAGACCTTTTTATACAGTCATAAGATGTGGAAGGAGTAAAGACATACAAATTGATAAACTGTGTGTAGATTCTGTAGTGTCTTATGTACAGAGACACAAAGTCAAAAAATAGCTGGATTTGCAGGCAGAAATGATGGCAATGAAGAAGAAGAATATACTCAGACAGTTCCAATATTAGTAGGAGCAATGGGTCTTATGAAAAAGAGTTTACAGCCCTTCGTAGATATGTTACCGATATGCATCCGTATGAATTGCAGGAATCATTACTGGGCACATTGCAGGTGCTGTGAAGAGCACTTCTGGCTAACATCAAAGATTGAAACAATACTAATTTCATGGACTTGAATCATACTTTTACTTAGGAATGGGGTCCATTTCCACCATGGTATTAGAAACCCAAAAGACTTGGGAAAATTAAAATGAAAGATTCTATAGGAATGAGAAGTGAACTAGTTGGCTCTCTGAGAGAGCATCTGATGCATGAAATAGGCTACTAAATTACATTAAAGCAAGTACTAGTTTAGATATTTTTAAGAACAGCCTGTACACATATTATGGCATCAAGTGTTTTGGTATATTGGCAGGCTAGAAGGGCATTAATGCTCGTGCTTGAAATATTTGTATGGATGCAAGTATGTATGTATGTATGTATGTATGTATGTATGTATGTATGTACAGGCAACCAATCAGCATTCCTGTTATAGCCAGTCTGAATTTATGGGTGACAGTATACTGAAGTGGCTGGACTGACAGTGCCCAGCGGCATAACTTTATATTTGCCATCCTGCTGTTTACTTAGCCATTGCATTGAGGTATAATTTGTCAATAAGTTAAAGTGTCTGCCTAACAGGTAGTACTTTACAGAATAGAAATTGTATTTCACAGTCAAGCATTCCCTTTCAATGGCTGATGACTTTCTCTTAGGATTGGCATACAATATAGCATGCACAGTGCTTCTCATCTTGAATATCCTTGGATAAAACAGCTCCCAAACCTAAGTCTGATGTATCCATATACAAAGTAAGTTCCTTAGTAAGTTCAGGAGTCAATAACGCTGGCTCACAACATAATAATCTTTCCATTTTTTAAATGATCTGTCTCTCTCGAGAGGCCATCACACATTGATAGGAGCTTTTCCTTTGGTAAGATCTGTTAAACAACATGCAATTGTTGCAGAATTAGATAAACATTTCTGTATTAACTGGCTAACATTTTAGTAGACTGTTGAGAACATTTTATGGCCTCTATTTTTTTTTTCAGTTGTGGTTTTACCATCCCCACTTCCTAAAAAGTTTCCCAAATATTTGTTTTTTACCATGCTCAGTGTATTTCTTTAGCATTCACAGTCATGTCTGCCTATTTTACAGATTCTAAAAAAAGTCAACACTTTTGGTAAGCAAGACTGTCTATCCTCCGAATAGATGACCATGTCACACAGGTATGCAGCAGGGTGAGGCTTTAGTCAATAAAAGGTGGCTAGCACCCTATTTAGGCTAGAATGTAGCACTACAAATGAAATTCATCTCACAAAAGCTGTTTTTCTTTTACAGAAAAGGAAAGCGTTATTTACCAATATCCAATTTATCATGTTTAATATTTTTAAGTATCTTGTCTTTCATAGATTCTCTGTCATCTCACCAATTCTGGGCATGGGTTAGCTATCAAATTTAAAAATACTATTCAGTTTCCTAATGCCATTACAGAATCTGAATCTTGCATCAGGTTTACAACTTGTATTACTTTGTCATTCCTAATTTAAGCGTCTTGCGAACTTCATCTCTCACTGTTTCGGTGATTCAGGTGCTCTATAAAGATCCAGGCTCACTTTGATTCCAGGTGTTTGGTGACAAGCTACTGATCTGCTGTAACTAACTGATCAATCCGAGGCATCTGCTATTCTCTATAGCTCTCTATTATAGACTATTTGAGCTGCTTTTTTATTTTGTTGCATTTTAATTGCTGTAGCATAGACTAGATTCAGACCTGCTGAATCTAGTGTTGTTTGGGTAACTTAAGCACTAAAACCAGGTTATCTTTTATTGGAGAGGGTTCCCTGCATCCTTGTGGCAGGAGCATGTGGTTAGAAATCACATGATTGAAGGTTACTAGAACAGGGCTCAGTTTTGAGCTTTTTATTGGTTAATCTGTTTAATATTGTTTTCTTACATTTGCTACATAAACCCTGCTTTTGCATGAAGTGCACCATTGTGCACTGTCACACAGACATGGTTACTCTTGGTGGTTATAGACACAAACATTTCTGCCTGCAAATTTTCCATTTAGTTCTTAGCTGGTGTTTCATCAGTGAGTTCTTGTGAGAGTGCCTCACTGACAGGTGATATATTCAGCAAAACTCCTGGGGTACCAACACACATCTTACCCACTAGCCCTTCATATTTTTGACCTCTTCTCCTGTCTTCTACTTTACCTAGTCCTTCCTGTTCTCTCTGTGTTTCTGACCACATTAAAACTTATCTAGCATTATGGATGGACAATTTCCCACAGATTTTTCCAGCTGGCCTGGTCAACATGGGAATCCTGGGGCATTGTAGCAATTGCCTCATCTAGACTGGCAACCCACTTCTTCTAATTCACACAAATTCAATATGTGAGAGATGCATCTATATTAAAAACCTAGATTCCAGGCTCTCTCACTCACCAGTCAGTACACCTGACACTAAGCAGGTTGTGAGCGTGCACACCACACCTCCTGCACCAACCAAACCAACAACACATAAACCCACATATGTGGAGGTCTTTACCAGAAGCTTACCTAAACACCAGAAACCTCCTGACCACAAGCACACTTCAAATAATACATCCCAAGCAGAATATAGTACAAACAACATCTCATACACCAGTGTATTATCAGAGAAGCCCATAAGGCATAACAGAAAACCAAACATTCACAAAAAACAGTGAAGTACTTGACTATATTTCCATTGCTAGTGAAATTAAAAGAAAAGCCAACATAGTTTGAGCAAAATTTTACAACTGTTATGGCTTTCTGTAGTATTTTGACAATCTAGATTTCTTTTTAGCCATTTTTTACTTAGTTTAATGTGGAAGTATATTTAGGTGTGTGTACACCTTTAAGAACTTTCCCGGGTTTTGTTCAGCCTGCCTGTTGATTGACAGTTCCTGGGGGTGTGCTTTTATTTCGCTGAACTTTTAAACTCAGTGTTTAGAGGAGTTGTCATGGTTCTGAAGAAGTCTATGTTTAGAAGAAATTGCTTAACAGTGAATTGCAGTGGTTTTACCAATAAAGGATTGTTTCTTTCTACAGCAACTGCAAATTTGGAGTGGTTTCTACCATTGTTGGATTCATCTGCTATGGTCTTTGGCTTCCTGGCTTCATGGTCAGTTGTTTGTTCTTTACAAAATCAAACATATTAGTCATAGATGACTCTATTGTGAGACACACGGATGTCCCTCTCACCAGGTTAGATAAGGAAAAGGTCACTGTCAGCTGTCTGTCAGGTGCCAGGATACTTCACATCACACATGCACTCAAGTCTCTCAACATATACTGTTAGGACTTTGTCATAGTCCATGTTAGTATGAATGACTTGAGATGTACCTCATTGAAGTATATGAACAGAGACATGACTGAGCTCTCTAATTATATGTCTCAGGCAGGTATGTCCCTAGCCTTAAGCAGTATATTACCTTTGTCTAGGATGATGTCAGAATACAAACAAAAAATGATTGACTTTAATAATTGGCTAAGTTTCTGGTGTCATTCTAAGGGGATCCAGTTTCTGTCAGCCTGGATTGATATGGTTGACAGACCACAATGCTTTGCCAGAGATGGTCTTCATCTTTCACCCCTTGGATTTCGGTTACTGGCTAAAGTTGTTGCCACCCCATTAACGCCTTTTTTAGGCAATGTCACAAGAACAAAATTCCTGATGTAAAAATACCCTCTAAAAACAACCTCAAGATTATGCTAAACACTAGGAGTCTAAACCTGAAACTGCACTCACTGGAAGCAGCCCTTGCCTTTGAAGATGCTGACATTTGTGCAGTCAAAGAGACCTATTTAAGGCTGTGGAGAGCACCCCAGCCATACCAGATTGCATTTCCTTCCACACGTTCAGACCACAAACTGAAGGCGTAAGAACTAAAGGAGGTTGTGTATCATTATTCATTAAAAATAAATACACCTTTAGATTGGTTATACAGCACGATTTCCTGGAATTACTTCAGGTGCAATTGATTGTTGGTAAGATCCCTATTCTAGTCATTGCTAGCTGTAGGACTCATTCCATGAATTAGGACATCTACTCTACCTACTTGCATCTACTAGACTCACTCACGATACAACCAAACACCCTGGTTTTGGGTGACTTTAATTACCATTCCATTGACTGGGTAAATTACACATGTTCAAACTCACTTGCCCAAAGGCTCCTGGATTTTGTCAACTCCAATGTCCTGGATCAGCTGGGTGATACCCCCACAAGGGGCTCATTTATCCAGGATCTGGTGCTCACCAACATGGGGGACCATTGACCCCCTCCCCCCGCAGTATACTGCCTTCCCTGTTGAGGTCTGACCACACATCAATCTCATTAGAGGTAACTATAACATCAGACCCCCACCCCCTTGGCAACAACTAGAATAAAAATATTTTTGAAGGCCAATTACAACCTCTTATGAGACAGAATAAATAGCATCATAGCCCCTACTCTCACGGATTGAATGGACACCTATGCTGGGTTATACACCAATGCTTTATACAAATATCTGTACAATTGCATTGACTCTGCTGTACCTGACAGGACCAAAGTAAGATCTTCAAGGAAGGACAAACCTGCCTGGTGCACATTTGTCATTAACAGGCTATACAATAAGAGAAAAAATTTGCTGTCTAAGAGTAGGAAGGAAGGGTCTCAAAACTGGAAACACTCCCTCCTCAACTTAGCAAACACCACGCCTTGTGAAGTCCTCCAAATCTAACTACAAATACAAATTAGCTTCCCAAACTAAGGACAACCATAAGGAATACTTCAGTTACATCCATAACCTCCAATGTAAGGCTCAGATTTGTGCTGAACTCGTAGTTAATGGTACTACATATACAGAACCTGTGAATATAGCAAACCTGCTGGCTGACAGGTTCAGTGAAAATTTCACTCCTCTGTCCCTGCCATACATACCCTTAACCATTCATCCCAGAGAAATGGAAAACAGCTACTGTCATCCCTTTGCACAAAGGGGGTGTATCCACTGACCCCAGGAGCTATAGATCCATTACATTGACTAACCTTATCTGCAAGGCCATGGAGTGAATCATCATGGACCTTATCAATAAATATGTAGGAAATCTCCAAACGCTTGACCCACCCAGTTTAGCTTTGTCAAGGGGAGATCATGTCAGTTAAACTCAGTGGACTTCTTTGAGACTGTCACAAAAGCCCTAGATGAGGGTATATCTGTGCATATGGCCTACCTGGACTTGTCCAAGGCTTTCGACACTATCCCTCACTCAGGTATCATTCATCATTAATATACTCACCTAATTCAGTATCAACCCATATATTGTCAGATGGGTTGTGAAATGGCTCCCTGATAGAACTCATAAAGTTAAAATAAGAGACTCCAGCTCCTCTAGTAGACCTGTAACCAGTGGTGTCCAACAGGGTTTTGTTCTGGGACCCGTACTGCAAAGAATCTACATATCCAAAGTCCAGACAAAAATTAATGTTCTGAGGCTGACAAAGTTTGATTATGACTGCAAACTGGGAGCAGTCATTGAGTCCCCAAATGATGTCAACATCCTGCAAGAGGTACTTACACAGACTAATGATTGGTGCCAAAGTCATGGTCTTAAACTATATGCAAACCAATGCATTATCATCACCTTTGACAAGGACCACATCAGTAGCAATACCCTAAGCACACATTCAGTGGTGAGAGGTTTCAGCTCACAGGTTGACAGCAAACTTACCTTCGAACACCATCTCTCCATGGTGATAAGAAGGGCATTTTATATTGCTGATCTCATAAGTAAGAGCATTGCCTCCAGAAAAAAAGAGGTTATAACTCCTCTGTACTCCTCCCTCATCAGGCCAATAATAGAATACAATGCTCCCTTTGGTATGTGCCTTTCCAAGCACCTGCAGCAATTGAAGAGACCAGGAAAGGTTCCTTAGAAAGAAAATTCAGGGCCTCCAACATCTGTCATATGTGGGCAAAATGAAATCGTTGTCACTTTAGTCTGTGTCATACAGACTGCTCAGAGGAGACCTGTGCCTTGCACATAAGGTAATCTCTGACCCTGCCTTAATGGAAATGATGCACATTTGCAAGTCAAATGGTACACGGGTCACTCACTCTAAGGACCTTAACCTGGTATACAACATCAACAGAACCTGATGGAGGGATAGCTTTGTCTCCCAGATGTTGCATCTCCTTTGGAGCATGTTTCCAATTCATGTTAAACAGAGCCCCCACTTTGACCCTATTTAAGTGCAATTTGGATGATGGGATGCGTAACTGAAAATTCTCCCTAGGGGTTCCATTTGTGTCCCTCTAGGACTGGGGTAATAGGTGCTGATTTTAGTGTCTGCAATAAATGGACCCTCTTGGGAGCAGGGATTTAACTTGGCTAGGCTTATAAGGTCTCCAGGCCATTAGCCTAGTAATGTCCTATAATCCTATGATCTTATGATCCTATGTTGTGCTCTCTCAGTTTATTGCTTATTGTCTTATTTCCTGTTTTTCAATTTTTGACAAGGATTTCTTAAATGTGCTTCAGGTAGAGATCCCCTGGTCTCTCCATTATTAATTTCAGCTTGCAAGCTAATCTCAGAACTTTTGACTGCTTTCCATGACGTCAAGCCAGTAAAGTGATAGATTTTTCCTTGCTGTCTGACTTCATTATTTAATGTATGTATTCTTTTCATCATCTTAAATGACCCCTGGCTAGAGATTTGATTTCTGTGGAAGGAACAAGCACCAGTACCTGATATCCTGGGTTAAATTCCCTAAGTCAGACATTCTTGTTATAAACATGTTATATTTCCTGGACTTTCAACATTTTCTTCATCACTCTGGACATTACAAGCTTTAATCTGTCCTGGAGACTAACAAAGTACTCTATCACACTTTTAAATTATGGCTTTTCATACTCCCAAGTTTCCTTAGCACTAGGAAGCAAATATCCCATATGCCTGCCATATAGAACTTCAAATGGGGAAAACACAATTGAAGCTTGTGGAAATTTTCCAAATATAAACAATACATAGGCTATTGACTGGTCAAAGTGTTTATAATTGCAATAATAACATTTTTTTTATTTACAAAAAATTAGATTTTAACACAATATATCCAGAAATTAACATAAAAAGAACTATTTGCAAAGTGTCTACATCAAGTTATAAAAAGCTTCTATAATTTATTTTTAAAGTAAAAATAATAAAAAAAAACAAATACTAAATCTTAAACTAATATTTCTGAAACAAAACACTAAGCTTTAACCAAAAGTTATATTCAAAAATTAAATTATTAGTTCATATCTTAATAGTGACCAATTCATTTTGCAGACAACATTAACAATGTTTATATAGTCCATAAATTAAGGAATAACTTCACTTCTCCAGTTTCTTGGTAAAACTTTACTAGTTATAGTAAAAAATATACAAAGACAGGATATTACTTTCTAGAGACACATTCAGAAACCGATGCATTAAACAAAACCAATGGTTTGGTAAAATTAAGTTTATCTGATCATAGCACTTGCATAAATTAATAACTTCTTCTTAAAAAGGTTGTAAAATGTTATATTCAAATACCATATTTTGCCAGTCAGCCTTTTGAATGGATTTTCACCTCCGACATCCATTGTCTTTTTCCTTATACATAATTTCAATCTTATGTTGGCTGTTAAAGATTCTTTTAATAAAGTTCAAGAAAATAGTCTGCAATATATATAAGATGCAGTTTTGCCTAACGATAAGGGGATTACATTTTTTTCATTTTCACATAGATCAGTATTACTAAGTATGTCTAAACCTACCACCCTAGAACACCAAAAAGGAAAAAAACTAAGGGTAATGCTGCTCAATGCCAGAAGTCTCAATCTCAAGATGCACGCACTCGAGGCCCTTCTCAATATGGAGAACATCGATGTCTGTGCTGTGACAGAAACCTGGTTCAAGGCTCCTGAGAGCACCCCAGCACTAACAGGTTTCACCTCATATCATGCTCCGCCCCAAAATCCGGACAACACCAAGAAAGGAGGGGGGGTGTCCATATTCATAAAGGACACCCACACCTCAAGGTTGGTGGCAACGCACGATGCATCGGAGACCATCCAGGTGCAATTAACCATAGGCAAGACTGCTCTGCAATTTGTAGCATGTTACAGGCCACCCTCTCAAACTCAGGAACCTCACATGGCCTTCCTGAAAACATTGAGGGGATAAATGTATCTCCAAACACCATCATACTAGGTGACTTCAACTACCCTAATATAGACTGGGAACACTACTCAAGCCCGAACACTCTAACCCAAAGATTCCTGGAGTTCATAAACTCAAATGCCATGGAACAACTAGTCACCATCCCCACAAGAGGTGAAAACATACTTGATCTCATCATCACGAACATGGGATCAAAATGTTCAACACCGAAGTATACCCCTCACCGGTGAGATCAGATCATAAACTAATCTCGCTGGAGGTCCTCATCCCGCCCCACCTGAAACAAAAAGACCACAGTGAAAAACTTCTCAAAAGCCGATTTCACACTTCTAAAAACTAGTGTGGTCTCCTTTAAGGCCCCTGAGCCAGTGGTAAACATTACTCAAACCACTGAATCACTTACAAATGCCTTCTACCAGCACCTACAGGACTGCATGGATCAGGCAATCCCAAACAAAACTAAGACTCTCTGTACCAAAGGCAAGCGTCCAGTCTGGTGGACCCCAGCCATAAACAAGCTCTACAACAAAAGGAGGAAGCTACTACAAGATAGAGCAAAATCCTTGAAAGGTAAGACACCTTTGATCATTATAAGTAAAATACTAAGAGCTCTCATAAAATCATCAAAGGCAAATTTTGAGAGAAAAATCGCCAAGGACTCTAAAGACAATCATAAGGCCTTCTTTAGCTATGTTAGAAACCTAGGAGGAAACTGCCAGATATGCTCAGAATTAGTTCAAAATGATGTGAAAATTACTGAACCTACACACATTGCTAACATACTGGCTGACAGGTTCAGTGCAAACTCCCTCCCCAAAAGGAGAGATATCTATTCCAGAGGATTGTAGCCCCCAAACATCTCCAACGCCCAGGTGAGAACTGCCCTCACTAAGGCAAACAACACAGCATCCATGGGACCGGATGGTGTCCCCGGCTGTGTGCTTCATGAACTCAACGAGGAATTAAACCCACAGTTAGGACAGCTGTTTAATCTTAGCCTCACCTCAGGATACGCACTCCAAGGAGTGGCGCATGGCGACTGTGGTCCCACTTCATAAGGGCGGTGCCTCCACAGACCCTGGAAATTACCGCCCCATTAGCTTGACAAGCCTTATCTGCAAAGCCATGGAGAGGATCATAATGGAACTCATAAATAAAGACATAGGGAACTTGCAGACTTTGGATCCAACCCAGTTTGGCTTTGTCAAAGGCAGATCCTGCCTCTTAAACTTGGTTGACTTTTTCGAGACAGTCACCAAGGCCATTGATGAGGGAAAGGCAGTCCATACAGCCTACCTCGACCTGGCAAAGGCCTTCACACAATACCCCACTCAGGTATCATCGAAAAACTCATCAGCTTGAATGTAAACCCATACATCACAAGATGGGTTGCAAACTGGCTAAGCGACAGAACCCACAGGGTCAGAGTTGCTGGAGCCATGTCAGACTCAAAGCCTGTCACAAGTGGTGTCCCACAGGGCTCAGTCCTGGGTCCACTCTTGTTCGGCATCTACTTTTCTGAAGTACAAGCAAACACAGGAGGGTTATGGCTGACAAAGTTTGCACATGACTGCAAACTGGGCCATAGTCGAAAACACATCTGACACAGATATGCTCCAGATGGGCCTCACAGAAACAGATAACTGGTGCCAGAGCCATGGCCTGAAGTTAAACGCCAAAAATGCATAGTCATACCCTTCGGGAAAAACAAGGTTACCCCTAGCTACCATATAGGTGACAATCCACTGAGCACAGAAAAAGTCATCAGGGATCTGGGGACCCAAGTTGACAGTAGTCTTCGTTTGACACTCATGTTGCTAAAGTAGTTAGGAAAACCTTCTATATCGCCCACCTGATCTTGAAGGGATTCACATCTAGATCAAGGGAGGTCATCGTCCCCCTGTACTCATCACTCATTAGACCTATGATTGAGTACAATGCCCCGTTCGGAATGTATCTGACCAGACACCTGATGCAGCTTGAAAGGCCCCAAAAGTTCCTCACCAAAAGGATAAAGGGTCTCAAAAGTATGTCTTATGCTGCCCGACTGAAAGAACTCCAGCTTTATTCAGTCTCATACCGCTTGCTCAGAGGTGACCTGTGCCTGACATATAAGGCCATGTCAAACCCAGATTTGATGAATATGCTTCACCTCAAAAAATCTAGATCCCTCAGAACCACAAGGGCGGGAGACTTAAACCTTGACACGGTTATAAATAGAACGTGCTGGAGGGACAGATTCATCACCCAGAGACTCCCTATGCTGTGGAACAAAATCCCGGTACATGTGAGGCAGAGCACCTCGCTGGCCTTGTTCAAGAGGAATCTTGACCAATGGATGGGAGATTGCGGATATACCCCAGGGATTACTTCAGTGTCACTGCTTGACAGAGGCACAGAAAAATGATAGGCATAGTTTTTATTCAAACTAAAGGGGTGGCGAAAGCCACATAACTATGGGCTAGGCTTATAAATGCCCTTGGGCAGATAGCCTAGTATGAACCTATGAACCTATGAACCTATGATTCCAATAGTTGTTTTTAAAAAGTACTTTGATACTTCTTACCATTTTGTATATTTTAGATAAGTAAGATTTTTTTCAATGTTGTTATGCAGTTCAAGATTATTAAAACAAATGAACTAATAGTGGGAACCTATTCTTTATAGTATTGGCTAGTAATTCAACTTTAATAATTATGTCTTGTCCATTTTATTCTATAATAAGCAAGTTATTCATATCAATATTCATAACAGAAGAAAAAAAATTCCATTTATCATTTGGTTCTAAAAATTAAATAACAGTTTCGTAAAATTAATATTTTAGAAAAGTTGACTATCAATACAATTGTTGGTAAAGGCTATGGGAAATAATGTAAAGAGCAAGACTTGTATTTCAGGATTTTAAAAATGTTAACTAAAACATGAGATAAGCCCTGAATCCAGGAGCCAGCAGGGCAAGGCTATCCACAGTAGTATAGTCAAACGCACAGTCCAGTGTTCGATCAGTAAAAACGTTGCAGAGACTGGTTAATCACCATAACCACAAGCGCTTGCATCTCTGTCGGTTCAGAGACTTTATCAAAATAAGAGACAGAACAGGAAGCACACAATATATAAACCCAACCCCAATTAGCACCTCTTGCAAGACTATTAGATCAATTAGCCTTGTAGAAGCATTATACATCACCATCTAAAACATCTATTTAAAAGGATTTTTCTCAGAACCATCCCTACCAGATATAAAAAGTGGATAAATCCATCAGTCAGCCCTCCTAATAAAGTCAAGTAATAAAATGTAGGAAAAACTGAGAGGAAACTCAGGAATAGAATCTATGAACATGTGAGTGACATTAGATTTAAAAATAAAACAAATGCCCTAGCTAGGCATGGCACTGACCATGATGGTCAGTCATTCAGTTTTGTTATTATTGATATGTTAAGAAGGCAGTCGAGGGGGGGAAACATGGCCCCTGCATTTGGAAAAAAATGGAGGCATTATGGCAGTTAAGACTGAATGCATCTTGCTGGCCAGGCTTGAATGACATGTTTGCTCTAGCCTGTTTTCTAAAGTTAAGGGCACTGGAAAGATGACTGCCTTCTTTGATTTTTCATGATTTTTATTTTTGTGATTTGGATGTATTAAATGTATTTTATTACTTTTTTAGCATCTGATCCTATGTTGTGCTAATTTTAATTATATATATTCTTTGTATGGGTTTATTGTCATACACCATCAGGCATGCCTTTATTATGAGGGATGACTGATGGAATTATCTACTTTTTATATCTTGTAGGGATGGTTCTGAGAAAAATCCTTTTAAATAAATGTTTTAGATGGTGATGTATAATGCTTCTGCAGGGCTAATTGATCTAACAGTCTTGCAAGAGGTGTTAATTGGGGTTGGGTTTATATATTGTATGCTTCCTGTTCTGTCTCTTATCTTGATAAAGTCTCTGAACTGACTGAGACAAAATCACTTGTGGTTATGTTTGAATAAACTGTTTCTGGTGATTAACCTGTCTCAGCAACTTTTTTAGTGATAGAACACTGGACTGTGCCTTTGACTATACTACTGTGGATAGCCTTGCCCTGTCGTCTCCTGGATTCAGGGCTTATCTCTGGTTTTAGTTTGTGTTTTTTACCTGGTTATTCCTGTGGATTTTAAAAATGTTATTAATGTAAGTCAGATTGTTTATTGATATATTTATAAAATATTTCTTTAATAACCATCTAAAATTATTTCCTGAGATGTGGGTATGTTGACTGTTTATACTATTACTATTATTAGTCAACCATATGATTTTGTGAAGCTTGTTCCACTTAGCTGAGTAATTGGAATTTAAATATAATGCTACAGTTTTAAAGTCCAATGATAATGCATTTAATTCGATGTTTGGGAATCCTACTCTAGTATTCCTCTAAGCTTTTGTATAATGTTCTAAAATTAATCTAGTTTTACATGGGTACCAGAAGAATGTTAAAAGTGTACTATTAAAGGGTTTAATGGGATCTTTGGGAGGAGGAAGGGAAATTGTTTGAATAATATAAAATACTTTGGTAATATAATCATTTTAAGTAGTGTAAGTCTATCTTCCATAGAAAAATCACTTTATTCCATTTATTCATTAATAATTCAAGTAGAGTCAATAATATTATTGTAATTATTTGATGCTATATCCTGTTATGAGATAAAATAATCCCTAAATATTTAAATTGTTCATTTGCCCAGTTCTCTTATATTTTAATGTCTCATTTAACTCTTTATTAATTAAAAAATCTTTATTTTATTGTTATTAAAACTAAGACCCAATATGGATTCATCACATTTTAATGAATGTATTATCGAGTTTAGAGAAATGTCAATATTTCCAATTGTTAATAACATTTCATCAAAAAAAGATGAGTTTTAGAAGTATAATAGTTCTAACTTTTAATGCATAGTATGTCTGAATTAGATATTATAGAATTAGAAAAGGGTTCAATCACTAATGCAAATAATAAGGAAGAAAAAGGGTATCCTTGTTTTGTACCTTTGCAAATCTCGACTGGTTGAGAGACAAAAGAAACTAAATTGATGAAGGTAAAATAATTCTAATAAAGATGGTTAATAAGCTGAATTAAATTACTAGAAAAGTTGTAATTTTCAAATACAGAAGATAAATAGGAGCAGGCTTCAGAATCAACATCTTCATTCAAATCTAAACTAAAAATAGAATGTTCCCTTTTTAAATTATTAGCATAATCAATTAATTTTATTATTCTTTTAATATTATTTTGGCCTTGTCTACTCATAAGTCTGATCATCAATTAATGAGGGAAAAATATCTTTAATTCTGCTAGCATAAATGTACACAAATACTTTATAATCAATGTTTAAAAAAGACACAGGTATGTACAAAGAACATAAAGATGGATTGTTATCCTGTTTTAATATTAGAGAAACAAGAGTATATTTCCAAAAAGGAGGAATTTTACAATTGCTTTTGACTTCTGCAAAGACCTGAAATAAAATATCTAATGTCCCAAAGGGCAAGAATCTATATAGTTCTGGAATAATTCCATCATTACAAGGGGCTTTATTAGCTTTAACTTTACAATTTGATCTTGTATTTATATTATTGAGATAGGCTTTTTCAATTTTCTGCAATTGATCCAGAGTAAATTTGTTAAGTATACTATTTTTTAAATGTTTTAACTCAATCCTTATATTCTCTAATATCGATATAATTACTTAGATTATTATAATAGTTGCTAAAACAAGACAAAATTAATTCTATATCTGTAACTTTCATATTGCTAACAAGTGTGATAATCTCTTTAAAATGTTTATTTCTTGTAATGTTTTTTGATCTAACAGATAATCTTTGCAGACTTTTGGGATTTTTTTAAAGAGTAAGACTGAGTTTATTTTTTTCTAAACTAATCAATACTGTATACTGTAATATTTCAAAATATTTTTGCTTAACCTTTTCATATCAGTTATGAATCCATATTACCCTTTCTATCTTATGTTTTGCCTTATCTATCTGCATTAAGAATTCTACTAATTTTTTATCCCATTACTTTTATTAAAGAACCAATTGGTTGTCTTACCATATAAGGACACTTTCAAAGAGTCCCAAAGTGATAAACCTAAAACCTCTGCATTTACTATTATTTTCTTTAAAAAATGCTGTATTTTTAAGACATCATTTTTTTAAATTTTTTATATATGCAGGCAATCTATTATAGGAAAATAAATTTCTTGACTTAAGTCTGAATTCATATAGAATGGTATTATGATCTGATAAGGGGCGTGAAATCATCATCATCATCATCAACTCCCCTTTTCCCATTTTCTACATGGGATTGGGGTGTCATGCCAACTGTTATCATCTCTTGTGATTCAATGGCATTCTCTTACCTTCTTTGACAGTCATGCCTCACTACATCAGGTCTTCTCTCACATAATCCATACACCTTTTTTCTGGACAGCTTCATTTCTTCTTGCCTTCTTCCTGTCTGTCCCAAATGTTCTTCACCAAATTGTCTTCGGCTTTTCCATATGTGAGTCTGAACCATTGTAATCTGTTCTCTTTGACTTTTTCTGCAATTGGAGTTGCTTTGGCTTCTGCTCTGATGCCGTCATTTCTTCATCTGCCCCACAGTATGTATCCTATCACCCATCTCAAACACTTCATCTCCATCACCGCTAACTTCCTCAACTGCTCTGCATTTACTGCCCAGATTTATGTACCATACAGCAGTACTGGTTTCACAACTTTTTCTTTCCTACAGTATGCCTGACACTCTATTCCAGTTGGCTGCAGCCCCTCCGATTCTAGACTTTACTTCCTCATTCAGATTTCTCTTCTCTTCAACCAGCCTTTACAGATACTTGGAGCTGTTAACTTGTTCCACTATTTCCCTTCTATCTCAATTCTTCACTTTTTCTAAGTTCTCCCATTTGCTGCTATTAAAACTGTGTTATCTGTATGCAATTTCATCCAATGCGCCTTCAGTTTTGCGTTCCATTCCCGTTCTTTACTGCCTCTAATACTACATGATCTGCATACAGCAACTTTGTTGATCTGTCTCCTCTGACCAGTCTGATAAAGTTGTCCATCACTAGAACAGCAGTGAGCTGAACCCTGATGCACACCTAGTCCCACTGGGAACCCCACTGTGAGACTAAACATTGTTTTACTTAAGTCATTGCCTACATTAATTCTACCAATGTTTCTGCAACTTCAAACCACTGCAGGATGGCTCAAATCTGCTTTTTTGGCATTGTCATTTGTTTTCTACAAGTCTGGGAATGCCCAGTTGGACATTCCCAGATTTGTAGAAAACTAATGACAAGGTCCAAAAAAAAGATATGTACAAAGACTTTGATTTCCTGTGGACTGGTGAACAGGTTGTTGCCGGCATCCCTTATGAATGGTGTCTGCCTATCTTTATCTTTCTGTCTTTGCCTTGCAGCCTGATTTTCTTTGTGCCATCTGCTTAGTCAATTTCCAAAAGCTGGTAGAGTGCCCCTGATGCCTTGTTCTTTATTACTGCAATACTTCCCATAGCCCCTGTATTAGCCAAACAGTATTCCTTCTTAGCCTGGTCCATGTTTTCTATCTCCCACTTTTTTGTGCACTGCTTTCATTTGATGACTTCCTGGATGTCTGCATTCCACTACCAGCTTTCCATATGTACCTTGCTTCCATACCTGTCTCAGTGTCAAATCTATTCTATAGTCCTTACCCATGCAGTTTTGAGGTGCTGCTGTTCTTCTTCAGCTCCACCTATTTGTTTTTCTTCCTGAGGTGCTAGAGCCCTGAGTATTTCCTTAAATTCTTGTGTTTTCTCTCCAGTCAGCTTCCAGGTCTTCAGCCTGGTCTCTGTTGATTTTAGAGCCTTTTCTGATCACTGCTTGCAGCTGATTGAGGCAACTTGTGGCTAATGCTATGAGCTGAATTTTTCACTGGGGGACAACTTTGCAAAGACTCATCACAGTGACCCTACACAGGACTAGGAAGAAGTCTACCTGAGTGGCATGCTGACCACTCTTGTACATGATCTTGTGACTCTCTTTCTTGCTGAACCAT
This sequence comes from Protopterus annectens, assembly GCF_019279795.1. Taxonomy (NCBI): domain Eukaryota; kingdom Metazoa; phylum Chordata; order Ceratodontiformes; family Protopteridae; genus Protopterus; species Protopterus annectens. Next base: position 157,579,048 of record NC_056741.1, read on the forward strand.
GTGTCAGCCAACATCAGAGTATTTGGTAGACAGAAGTCTAAAATGATCTATCCTTCTTTATTCATTTTTCCCCACCTATGTGGAGGCAGGCAGTTCTCATATCCTGTTCTGTCTGTCCCAATATATGCATTGAGGTCACCCATTAATAATTCCAGTTCATGTTGTTCTGCTTTATCTAGTAGGTCCTGCAACTGCTGTCTGAATGCACTCACTTTCCTCACTTTCATAACCCTGCTTTGAGGCATAGGCTGATATTATGAATAATGCCATATCCTTACACTAGAGTTTGATTGCCATGAATCTGTCAGTAATTCTGATGATATCCCTCACTGTCTTCTGAAGCCTGTCCCGCACCACAGTTGCCACACCATTTCTAGCCTGTCTTCCCCCTGAGTAGTAGAGTCTAGATCCCAAGCCAAGTGGTTTTGTTGCACTGACCTTGCATCTAATCTACTGATACTTACAGTAGGATGTCCAGCCTTCTTCTTACCACCCATTTCCAAGCTGTGTCTTGTCAGTGAACCTACACCGAGTGAAGCAATCCTTAGTTCAACTTTGGCAGGCTGATTGGTTTTACATACAGCTTTCACTCAATAGAGCTATCAAATGTAACCAGTAGCTTAATGACCTAGACCTGCTGGGCTTTATGGTGGCTCACAGTAGTAAATAGGACACATTAACCTTTCTCAGCATTGTATGGGTCCCTGGTGTAGGTCGGAGTAGGTCAGGTCCTCAACTCTCTTATTACTCCCTTTTTTTCCTGATGACATCAGACAGCACAAGCATATGATTAAGACCCACTTATTACACTGTCAACCAGCTAGTACTGGCTCAACTCATAGTCTGTGATCTGTGTTCACCTATCTCAAGTTTACCACAACTGAAGCCCAAAGTGGTTAGTGTATTCAATTCTTCTTCCTAAAAGTTGCCATCTAGGGTTTGTGCTGCTGCCGCCTACAACTCCATTCTTGGATGAGTTTGAGGTGGAAACACTCAGCATAATTTTTGGAAGTGGGAGGGCCCCCCCCCCCAAAGACACAGGGAGAACATGCAAACTCCATTCAGGCATTAGAAGGAGGTCAGGGTCAATTTTTACTTCATGTATGGGAGACAGAGACTGTAAGCATCATGCCAACTGGTCTTTCTATAAGGGTATGAAACTACTAACATTACTCAACCTGGAAAGTAAGCCACTTGAAATGCAGAGCCTGTCAAATCTAGACTGAGTCCTAAATCTATATGAATAATGTGTGTAAAATAAAAAACAAAGTCATAATCAGAAAAAAAAAACAATATCTCTAATGTTGATAATTTCAGTAATGTTAACAAAGCTTTAGATCTGGCAGATATTCATGATCTGAGAGAAGCACTACTATCTTTTTCACTTACTAAGCAATTAAAATCTCCAGTACATTATAACACTTCCTTTCATATATGACATTACAAGATCTAGGCAGTTCTTTATAAAATTTAACACCATTTCCTAGAATCCAACATATATTAACTAAGGTATATAGTCTCTCTGGTAGGTCAGTTATCACTGAACTTAACATGTCTTTGCTATCAATATAAGTATCAATATTTGTGCTTCAGTATTTAGTTTCTCCAAATAATAGAAACACCTCTTTTTTATTTTTACAACTGGAACTTATCAAAACTCAGTAGTCTTTCAAATTTAACTTATCCACATCTTTTTGAATTACATTTGTGTCCTGTAAGAAAAACAACTTGGGCTTTAGCTATATTGACATACTTAAATAAGCAACTTATCTTACAGACACTATTAATACCATTAACATTAACCAACAAAACTTTAACTGTGACATAATATGAATGTAACAATGTAATAAATCAATCTAAGTTTTTTTAACTATGTAAAGATATAAACTCGGTAAGTGTATGGAAAAGCAATAAAGTTAATTCAGTATATTAAAAAATCCATATTTGAAATACACACAAAAGTTAGAACATAAAACAAATTAATCTTAATTAATTTACTGTCAAATTGAGCCTCCAACATGGAACCTAAAGTTCAGACGAGAAGTCCCATTCAAACTATCTACCAAACTTGACAGCTACCACAAGCACCCAATAAGGTTTGCTCAAGTAGCTCGAAATACATTAAAAAGCATTAATATATCATATTTGAAATATTAAGATAATAAGAACCTCTACAAAAAAAAAAAAAATATATATATATATATATATATATATATATATATGTAAAGCTTAAAAATGTAAAACATAGTGGCAAACATAGAACATATTACTGAATTTAGAGAAATAAACATGTTTGTCTCCTCCAATGAGCCAACTACACTGTTAGGCAGTAATTACTTACAAGTATACCCAAATCAAATTTAAATACTTTGAAGAGAGAAACTCCTGAAAAAATAACAATAAACTCCAAAAGTATATACATACATACATGCATACATCAATTACAGTATTGAAATTGTTATTCTAAGGATCATATTCACAATTTCTAATTATAAAAAGAAATGCATATAAAAATGACGTAAAATAGTTCCTCCATCTAATTTTTCAAACTTGCTGTAATATATGTTAATGGTGTTGGAGGAAGCATTTTACATCCAAAATATAACATTTTAAAACATATCCAGGTATTTACTTTATTTTTGGTCCCTTACTAGTAAAACATTTGGTTTGTTGCCAGTCATCAGAGATTAAAATTTCTAAATAATGACGTACATTTGAGTTTCAGCCTTTTATTTCCTCCAGAAAATTTATGCTAACACAAATCCTTTTATTTAAGCAGGTTTGTAATGATTACAACCTCTTATGAGACAGCATAAATAGCATCATAGCCCCTACTCTCACAGATTGAATGGACACCTATGCTGGGTTATACACCAATGCTTTATACAAATATCTGTACAATTGCATTGACTCTGCTGTACCTGACAGGATCAAAGTAAGATCTTCAAGGAAGGACAAACCTGCCTGGTGCACATTTGTCATTAACAGGCTATACAATAAGAGAAAAGATTTGCTGTCTAAGAGTAGGAAGGAAGGGTCTCAAAACTGGAAACACTCCCTCCTCAACTTAGCAAACACCACGCCTTGTGAAGTCCTCCAAATGTAACTACAAATCCAAATTAGCTTCCCAAACTAAGGACAACCATAAGGAATACTTCAGTTACATCCATAACCTCAAATGTAAGGCTCAGATTTGTGCTGAACTCATAGTTAATGGTACTACATATACAGAACCTGTGAATATAGCAAACCTGCTGGCTGACAGGTTCAGTGAAAATTTCACTCCTCTGTCCCTGCCATACATACCCTTAACCATTCATCCCAGAGAAATGGAAAACAGCTACTGTCATCCCTTTGCACAAAGGGGATGTATCCACTGACCCCAGGAGCTATAGATCCATTACATTGACTAGACTTATCTGCAAGGCCATGGAGTGAATCATCATGGACCTTATCAATAAATATGTAGGAAATCTCCAAACGCTTGACCCACCCAGTTTAGCTTTGTCAAGGGGAGATCATGTCAGTTAAACTCAGTGGACTTCTTTGAGACTGTCACAAAAGCCCTAGATGAGGGTAAATCTGTGCATATGGCCTACCTGGACTTGTCCAAGGCTTTCGACACTATCCCTCACTCAGGTATCATTCATCATTAATATACTCACCTAATTCAGTATCAACCCATATATTGTCAGATGGGTTGTGAAATGGCTCCCTGATAGAACTCATAAAGTTAAAATAAGAGACTCCAGCTCCTCTAGTAGACCTGTAACCAGTGGTGTCCAACAGGGTTTGGTTCTGGGACCCGTACTGCAAAGAATCTACATATCCAAAGTCCAGACAAAAATTAACGTTCTGAGGCTGACAAAGTTTGATTATGACTGCAAACTGGGAGCAGTCATTGAGTCCCCAAATGATGTCAACATCCTGCAAGAGGTACTTACACAGACTAATGATTGGCGCCAAAGTCATGGTCTTAAACTATATGCAAACCAATGCATTATCATCACCTTTGACAAGGACAACATCATTAGCAATACCCTAAGCACACATTCAGTGGTGAGAGGTTTCAGCTCACAGGTTGACAGCAAACTTACCTTCGAACACCATCACTCCAAGGTGATAAGAAGGGCATTTTATATTGCTGATCTCATAAGTAAAAGCATTGCCTCCAGAAAAAAAGAGGTTATAACTCCTCTGTACTCCTCCCTCATCAGGCCAATAATAGAATACAATGCTCCCTTTGGTATGTGCCTTTCCAAGCACCTGCAGCAATTGAAGAGACCAGGAAAGGTTCCTTAGAAAGAAAATTCAGGGCCTCCAACATCTGTCATATGTGGGTAAAATGAAATCGCTGTCACTTTAGTCTGTGTCATACAGACTGCTCAGAGGAGACCTGCGCCTTGCACATAAGGTAATCTCTGACCCTGCCGTAATGGAAATGATGCACATTTGCAAGTCAAATGGTACACGGGTCACTCACTCTAAGGACCTTAACCTGGTATACAACATCAAAAGAACCTGATGGAGGGATAGCTTTGTCTCCCAGAGGTTGCATCACCTTTGGAACATGTTTCCAATTCATGTTAAACAGAGCCCCCACTTTGACCCTATTTAAGTGCAATTTGGATGATTGGATGGGTAACTGAAAATTCTCCCTAGGGGTTCCATTTGTGTCCCTCTAGGACTGGGGTAATAGGTGCTGATTTTAGTGTCTGCAATAAATGGACCCTCTTGGGAGCAGGGATTTAACTTGGCTAGGCTTATAAGGTCCCCAGGCCATTAGCCTAGTAACGTCCTATAATCCTATGATCTTATGATCCTATGTTGTGCTCTCTCAGTTTATTGCTTATTGTCTTATTTCCTGTTTTTCAATTTTTGACAAGGATTTCTTAAATGTGCTTCAGGTAGAGATCCCCTGGTCTCTCCATTATTAATTTCAGCTTGCAAGCTAACCTCAGAACTTTTGACTGCTTTCCATGACTTCAAGCCAGTAAAGTGATAGATTTTTCCTTGCTGTCTGACTTCATTATTTAATGTATTTATTCTTTTCAGCACCTTAAATGACCCTGGCTAGAGATTTGATTTCTGTTTAAGGAACAAGCACCAGTACCTGATATCCTGGGTTAAATTCCCTAAGTCAGACATTCTTGTTATAAACATGTTATATTTCCTGGACTTTCAACATTTTCTCCATCACTCTGGACATTACAAGCTTTAATCTGTCCTGGAGACTAACAAAGTACTCTATCACACTTTTAAATTATGGCTTTTCATACTCCCAAGTTTCCTTAGCACTAGGAAACAAATATCCCATATGCCTGCCATATAGAAGTTCAAATGGGGAAAACACAATTGAAGCTTGTGGAAATTTTCCAAATATAAACAGTACGTAGGCTATTGACTGGTCAAAGTGTTTATAATTGCAATAATAAATTTTTTTTATTTACAAAAAATTAGATTTTAACACAATATATCCAGAAATTAACATAAAAAGAACTATTTGCAAAGTGTCTACATCAAGTTATAAAAAGCTTCTATAATTTATTTTTAAAGTAAAAATAAAAAAAAAACAAATACTAAATCTTAAACTAATATTTCTGAAACAAAACACTAAGCTTTAACCAAAAGTTATATTCAGAAATTAAATTATTAGTTCATATCTTAATAGTGACCAATTCATTTTGCAGACAACATTAACAATGTTTATATAGTCCATAAATTAAGGAATAACATCACTTCTCCAGTTTCTTGGTAAAACTTTACTAGTTATAGTAAAAAATATACAAAGACAGGATATTACTTTCTAGAGACACATTCAGAAACCGATGCATTAAACAAAACCAACGGTTTGGTAAAATTAAGTTTATCTGATCATAGCACTTGCATAAATTAATAACTTCTTCTTAAAAAGGTTGTAAAATGTTATATTCAAATACCATATTTTGCCAGTCAGCCTTTTGAATGGATTTTCACCTCCGACATCCATTGTCTTTTTCCTTATACAGAATTTCAATCTTATGTTGGCTGTTAAAGATTCTTTTAATAAAGTTCAAGAAAATAGTCTCCAATATATATAAGATGCAGTTTTGCCTAATGATAAGGGGATTGCATTTTTATCATTTTCACATAGATCAGTATTACTAAGTAGTGTAGCATGATTCCAATAGTTGTTTTTAAAAAGTACTTTGATACTTCTTACCATTTTGTATATTTTAGATAAGTAAGATTTTTTTCAATGTTGTTATGCAGTTCAAGATTATTAAAACAAATGAACTAATAGTGGGAACCTATTCTTTATAGTATTGGCTAGTAATTCAACTTTAATAATTATGTCTTGTCCATTTTATTCTATAATAAGCAAGTTATTCATATCAATATTCATAACAGAAGAAAAAAAATTCCATTTATCATTTGGTTCTAAAAATTAAATAACAGATTCTTAAAATTAACATTTTAGAAAAGTTGACTATCAATACAATCGTTGGTAAAGGCTATGGGAAATAATGTAAAGAGCAAGACTTTTATTTCAGGATTTTAAAAATGTTAACTAAAACCAGAGATAAGCCCTGAATCCAGGAGCCAGCAGGGCAAGGCTATCCACAGTAGTATAGTCAAATGCACAGTCCAATGTTCGATCAGTAAAAAAGTTGCAGAGACTGGTTAATCACCATAACCACAAGCGCTTGCATCTCTGTTGGTTCAGAGACTTTATCAAAATAAGAGACAGAACAGGAAGCACACAATATATAAACCCAACCACAATTAGCACCTCTTGCAAGACTGTTAGATCAATTAGCCTTGTAGAAGCATTATACATCACCATCTAAAACATCTATTTAAAAGGATTTTTCTCAGAACCATCCCTACCAGATATAAAAAGTGGATAAATCCATCAGTCAGCCCTCCTAATAAAGGCAAGTAATAAAATGTAGGAAAAACTGAGAGGAAACTCAGGAATAGAATCTACGAACATGTGAGTGACATTAGATTGAAAAATAAAACAAATGCCCTAGCTAGGCATGGCACTGACCATGATGGTCATTCATTCAGTTTTGTTATTATTGATATGTTAAGAAGGGAGTCGAGGGGGGGAAACATGGCCCCTGCTTTTGGAAAAAATGGAGGCATTATGGCAGTTAAGACTGAATGCATCTTGCTGGCCAGGCTTGAATGACATGTTTGCTCTAGCCTGTTTTCTAAAGTTAAGGGCACTGGGAAGATGACTGCCTTCTTTGATTTTTCATGATTTTTATTTTTGTGATTTGGATCTATTAAATGTATTTTATTACTTTTTTAGCATCTGATCCTATGTTGTGCTAATTTTAATTATTTATATTCTTTGTATGGGTTTATTGTCATACACCATCAGGCTTGCCTTTGTTATGAGGGATGACTGATGGAATTATCTACTTTTTATATCCTGTAGGGATGGTTCTGAGAAAAATCCTTTTAAATAAATGTTTTAGATGGTGATGTATAATGCTTCTGCAGGGCTAATTGATCTAACAGTCTTGCAGGAGGTGTTAATTGGGGTTGGGTTTATATATTGTATGCTTCCTGTTCTGTCTCTTATCTTGATAAAGTCTCTGAACTGACAGAGACAAAATCACTTGTGGTTATGTTTGAATAAAGTGTTTCTGGTGATTAACCTGTCTCAGCAACTTTTTTAGTGATAGAACACTGGACTGTGCCTTTGACTATACTACTGTGGATAGCCTTTCCCTGTTGTCTCCTGGATTCAGGGCTTATCTCTGGTTTTAGTTTGTGTTTTTTACCTGGTTTGTCCTGTGGATTTTAAAAATGTTATTAATGTAAGTCAGATTGTTTATTGATATATTTATAAAATATTTCTTTAATAACCATCTAAAATTATTTCCTGAGATGTGGGTATGTTGACTGTTTATACTATTACTATTATTAGTCAACCATATGATTTTTTGAAGCTTTTTCCACTTAGCTGAGTAATTGGAATTTAAATATAATGCTACAGTTTTAAAGTCCAATGATAATGCATTTAATTCGATGTTTGGGAATCCTACTCTAGTATTCCTCTAATCTCTTGTATAATGTTCTAAAATTAATCTAGTTTTACATGGGTACCAGAAGAATGTTAAAAGTGTACTATTAAAGGGTTTAATGGGATCTTTGGGAGGAGGAAGGGAAATTGTTTGAATAATATAAAATACTTTGGTAATATAATCATTTTAAGTAGTGTAAGTCTATCTTCCATAGAAAAATCACTTTATTCCATTTATTCATTAATAATTCAATAGAATCAAGAATATTACTGTAATTATTTGATGCTATATCCTGTTATGAGATAAAATAATCCCTAAATATTTAAATTGTTAATTTGCCCAGTTCTCTTATATTTTAATGTCTCATTTAACTCTTTATTAATTAAAAAATCTTTATTTTATTGTTATTAAAACTAAGACCCAATATGGATTCATCACATTTTAATGAATGTATTATCGAGTTTAGAGAAATGTCAATATTTCCAATTGTTAATAACATTTCATCAAAAAAAGATGAGTTTTAGAAGTATAATAGTTCTAACTTTTAATGCATAGTATGTCTGAATGAGATATTATAGAATTAGAAAAGGGTTCAATCACTAATGCAAATAATAAGGGAGAAAAAGGGTATCCTTGTTTTGTGCCTTTGCAAATCTCGACTGATTGAGAGACAAAAGAAACTAAATTGATGAAGGTAAAATAATTCTAATAAAGATGGTTAATAAGCTGAATTAAATTACTAGAAAAGTTGTAATTTTCAAATACAGAAAATAAATAGGAGCAGGCTTCAGAATCAACATCTTCATTCAAATTTAAACTAAAAATAGAATGTTCCCTTTTTAAATTAATAGCATAATCAATTAATGTTATTATTCTTTTAATATTATCTTGGCCTTGTCTACTCATATAAAGTCAGTCTGATCATCAATTAATGAGTGGAGAATATCTTTAATTCTGCTAGCATAAATGTACACAAATACTTTATAATCAATGTTTAAAAAAGACACAGGTATGTACAAAGAACATAAAGATGGATTGTTATCCTGTTTTAATATTAGAGAAACAAGAGTATATTTCCAAAAAGGAGGAATTTTACAATTGCTTTTGACTTCTGCAAAGACCTGAAATAAAATATCTAATGTCCGAAAAGGCAAGAATCTATATAGTTCTGGAATAATTCCATCATTACAAGGGGCTTTATTAGCTTTAACTTTACAATTTGATCTTGTATTTATATTATTGAGATAGGCTTTTTCAATTTTCTGTAATTAATCCAGAGTAAATTTGTTAAGTATACTAGTTTTTTAAATGTTTTAACTCAATCCTTATATTCCCTAATATCGATATAATTACTTAGATTATTATAATAGTTGCTAAAACAAGACAAAATTAATTCTATATCTGTAACTTTCCTATTCCTAACAAGTGTGATAATCTCTTTAAAATGTTTATTTCTTCTAATGTTTTTTAATCTAACAGATAATCTTTGCAGACTTTTGGGATTTTTTTTAAAGAGTAAGACTGAGTTTAGTTTTTTCTAAACTAATCAATACTGTATACCGTAATATTTCAAAATATTTTTGCTTAACCTTTTCATATCAGTTATGAATCCATATTACCCTTTCTATCTTATGTTTTGCCTTATCTATCTGCATTAAGAATTCTACTAATTTTTTATCCCATTACTTTTATTAAAGAACCAATTGGTTGTCTTACCATATAAGGACACTTTCAAAGAGTCCCAAAGTGATAAACCTAAAACCTCTGCATTTACTATTATTTTCTTTAAAAAATGCTGTATTTTTAAGACATCATTTTTTTAATTTTTTTATATATGCAGGCACTCTATTATAGGAAAATAAATTTCTTGACTTAAGTCTGAATTCATATAGAATGGTATTATGATCTGATAAGGGGCGTGAAATCATCATCATCATCATCAACTCCCCTTTTCCCATTTTCTACATGGGATTGGGGTGTCATGCCAACTGTTATCATCTCTTGTGATTCAATGGCATTCTCTTACCTTTTTTGACAGTCATGCCTCACTACATCAGGTCTTCTCTCACATAATCCATACATCTTTCTTCTGGACAGCTTCATTTCTTCTTGCCTTCTTCCTGCCTGTCCCAAATGTTCTTCACCAAATTGTCTTTGGCTTTTCCATATGTGAGTCTGAACCATTGTAATCTGTTCTCTTTGACTTTTTCTGCAATTGGAGTTACTTTGGCTTCTGCTCTGATGCCATAATTTATTCATCTGCCCCACAGTATGTATCCTATCACCCATCTCAAACACTTCATCTCCATCACCGCTAACTTCCTCAACTGCTCTGCATTTACTGCCCAGATTTCTGTACCATACAGTAGTACTGGTTTCACAACTTTTTCTTTCCTACAGTATGCCTGACACTCTATTCCAGTTGGCTGCAGCCCCTCCGATTCTAGACTTTACTTCCTCATTCAGATTTCTCTTCTCTTCAACCAGCCTTCACAGATACTTGGAGCTGTTAACTTGTTCCACTATTTCCCTTCTATCTCAATTCTTCACTTTTTCTAAGTTCTCCCATTCGCTGCTATTAAAACTGTGTTATCTGTATGCAATTTCATCCAATGCGCCTTCAGTTTTGCATTCCATTCCCGTTCTTTAATGCCTCTAATACTACATCATCTGCATACAGAAACTTTGTTGATCTGTCTCCTCTGACCAGTCTGATAAAGTTGTCCATCACTAGAACAGCAGTGAGCTGAACCCTGATGCACACCTAGTCCCACTGGGAACCCCACTGTGAGACTAAACATTGTTTTACTTAAGTCATTGCCTACATTAATTCTACCAATGTTTCTGCAACTTCAAACCACTGCAGGATGGCTCAAATCCGCTTTTTTGGCATTGCCATTTGTTTTCTACAAGTCTGGGAATGCCCAGTTGGACATTCCCAGATTTGTAGAAAACTAATGACAAGGTCCAAAAAAGAGATATGTACAAAGACTTTGATTTCCTGTGGACTGGTGAACAGGTTGTTGCCGGCATCCCTTATGAATGGTGTCTGACTATCTTTATCTTTCTGTCTTTGCCTTGCAGCCTGATTTTCTTTGTACCATCTGCTTAGTCAATTTCCAAAAGCTGGTAGAGTGCCCCAGATGCCTTGTTCTTTATTACTGCAATACTTCCCATAGCCTCTGTATTAGCCAAACAGTATTCCTTCTTAGCCTGGTCCATGTTTTCCATCTCCCACTTTTTTGTGCACTGCTTTCATTTGATGACTTCCTGGATGTCTGAATTCCACTACCAGCTTTCCCTATGCACCTTGCTTCCATACCTGTCTCAGTGTCAAATCTATTCTATAGTCTTTACCCATGCAGTTTTGAGGTGCTGCTGTTCTTCTTCAGCTCCACCTATTTGTTTTTCTTCCTGAGGTGCTAGAGCCCTGAGTATTTCCTTGAATTCTTATGTTTTCTCTCCAGTCAGCTTCCAGGTCTTCAGCCTGGTCTCTGTTGATTTTAGAGCCTTTTCTGATCACTGCTTGCAGCTGATTGAGGCAACTTGTGGCTAATGCTATGAGCTGAATTTTTCACTGGGGGACAACTTTGCAAAGACTCATCACAGTGACCCTGCACAGGACTAGGAAGAAGTCTACCTGAGTGGCATGCTGACCACTCTTGTACATGATCTTGTGACTCTCTTTCTTGCTGAACCATGTGTCAGCCAACATCAGAGTATTTGGTAGACAGAAGTCTAAAATGATCTCTCCTTCTTTATTCATTTTCCCCACCTATGTGGAGGCAGGCAGTTCTCATATCCTGTTCTGTCTGTCACAATATATGCATTGAGGTCACCCATTAATAGTTCCAGTTCATGTTGTTCTGCTTTATCTAGTAGGTCCTGCAACTGCTGTCTGAATGCACTCTTTTCCTCATTTTCATAACCCTGCTTTGAGGCATAGGCTGAGATTATGAATAATGCCATATCCTTACACTGGAGTTTGATTGCCATGAATCTGTCAGTAATTCTGATGATATCCCTCACTGTCTTCTGAAGCCTGTCCCTCACCACAGTTGCCACACCATTTCTAGCCTGTCTTCCCCCTGAGTAGTAGAGTCTAGATCCCAAGCCAAGTGGTTTTGTTGCACAGACCTTGCATCTAATCTACTGATACTTACAGTAGGATGTTCAGCCTTCTTCTTACCACCCATTTCCAAGCTGTGTCTTGTCAGTGAACCTACATCGAGTGAAGCAATCCTTAGTTCATCTTTGGCAGGCTGATTGGTTTTACATACAGCTTTCACTCAATAGAGCTATCAAATGTAACCAGTAGCTTAATGACCTAGACCTGCTGGGCTTTATGGTGGCTCACAGTAGCAAATAGGACACATTAACCTTTCTCAGCATTGTATGGGTCCCTGGTGTAGGTCGGAGTAGGTCGGGTCCTCAACTCTCTTATTACTGCCTTTCTTCCTGATGACATCAGACAGCACAAGCATATGATTAAGACCCACGTATTACACTGTCAACCAGCTAGTACTGGTTCAACTCATAGTCTGTGATCTGTGTTCACCTATCTCAAGTTTACCACAACTGAAGCCCAAAGTGGTTAGTGTATTCAATTCTTCTTCCTAAAAGTTGCCATCTAGGGTTTGTGCTGCTGCCGCCTGCAACTCCATTCTTGGATGAGTTTGAGGTGGAAACACTCAGCATATTTTTTGGAAGTGGGAGGGCCCCCCCCACAAAGACACAGGGAGAACATGCAAACTCCATTCAGGCATTAGAAGGAGGTCAGGGTCAATTTTTACTTCATGTATGGGAGACAGAGACTGTAAGCATCATGCCAACTGGTCTTTCTATAAGGGTATGAAACTACTAACATTACTCAACCTGGAAAGTAAGCCACTTGAAATGCAGAGCCTGTCAAATCTAGACTGAGTCCTAAATCTATATGAATAATGTGTGTAAAATAAAAAAAAAAGTCATAATCAGAAAAAAAAACAATATCTCTAATGTTGATAATTTCAGTAATGTTAACAAAGCTTTAGATCTGGCAGATATTCATGATCTGAGAGAAGCACTACTATCTTTTTCACTTACTAAGCAATTAAAATCTCCAGTACATTATAACACTTCCTTTCATATATGACATTACAAGATCTAGGCAGTTCTTTATAAAATTTAACAGCATTTCCTAGAATCCAACATATATTAACTAAGGTGTATAGTCTCTCTGGTAGGTCAGTTATCACTGAACTTAACATGTCTTTGCTATCAATATAAGTATCAATATTTGTGCATCAGTATTTAGTTTCCCCGAATAATAGAAACACCTCTTTTTTATTTTTACAACTGGAACTTATCAAAACTCAGTAGTCTTTCAAATTTAACTTATCCACATCTTTCTGAATTAAATTTGTGTCCTGTAAGAAAAACAACTTGGGCTTTAGCTATATTGACATACTTAAATAAGCAACTTATCTTACAGGCACTATTAATACCATTAACATTAACCAACAAAACTTTAACTGTGACAATATGAATGTAACAATGTAATAAATCAATCTAAGTTTTTTTAACTATGTAAAGATATAAACTCGGTAAGTGTATGGAAAAGCAATAAAGTTAATTCAGTATATTAAAAAATCCATATTTGAAATACACACAAAAGTTAGAACATAAAACAAATTAATCTTAATTAATTTACTGTCAAATTGAGCCTCCAACATGGAACCTAAAGTTCAGACGAGAAGTCCCATTCAAACTATCTACCAAACTTGGCAGCTACCACAAGCACCCAATAAGGTTTGCTCAAGTAACTCGAAATACATTAAAAGGCATTAATATATCATATTTGAAATATTAAGATAATAAGAACCTCTACAAAAAAAAAAATATATATATATATATATATATATATATATATATATATATATATATATATATATGTGTGTGTGTAAAGCTTAAAAATGTAAAACATAGTGGCAAACATAGAACATATTACTGAATTTAGAGAAAAAAACATATTTGTCTCCTCCAATGAGCCAACTACACTGTTAGGCAGTAATTACTTACAAGTATACCCAAATCAAATTTAAATACTTTGAAGAGATAAATTCCTGAAAAAATAACAATAAACTCCAAAAGTATATACATACATACATGCATACATCAATTACAGTATTGAAATTGTGATTCTAAGGATCATATTCACAATTTCTAATTATAAAAATAAATGCATATAAAAATGACGTAAAATAGTTCCTCCATCTAATTTTTCAAACTTGCTGTAATATATGTTAATGGTGTTGGAGGAAGTATTTTACATCCAAAATATAACACTTTAAAACATATCTGTATGCTTATAGGCATCCTGGATTAAATGACACCTGCTCAATTGCCAGTATTTTGAAATTAAAAAACCTTATAAGATGACATTGTCACAGTATATGTACCTTTTGTATACAAACTTGTTTTTTTATCTTACTTTATTTTTCTTTTTATTTTTATTTTGTATTTACGTTATTATTATATATATTTTTCACATTATTTAGTTTTTGTAATGTAGGTTTTATACTTATGGTCATAGTATTACTACTTATGTTGATGCAGGCTGCTCTCCAGTGTTTTAAAAATTGGAAAACACACTTTTTAATTAATTAATTAATTGGTTAATTGAATAATTTATGACTGTATATAAATGTGGTTGTAACTTGTTGTGTCATTTGGTTATTCTCAGTAAAATATCTATTTTATTTAAAGGTCGCTGGTTTACGTTTGTTTTCATTTATATCCAGGTATTTACTTTATTTTTTGGTCCCTTACTAGTAAAACATTTGGTTTGTTGCCAGTCATCAGAGATTAAAATTTCTAAATAATGACGTACATTTGAGTTTCAGACTTTTATTTCCACCAGAAAATTTATGCTAACACAAATCCTTTTATTTAAGCAGGTTTGTAATTTTATAAGTGCTTAAAATCTGTTCCTGTTTTTGAGTCTTTGTTGCCTATTTATTTTAGGCTTTTTATCAAGATTTATTCTGCTGAAAGCAAACCTCTTTACTGCTGCTGCTGCTAGTGGTCGATCTCTCTCTCTCTCTCTCACACACACACACACACACACACACACACACACACACACACACACACACACACACAGTGCCATTCCTCTCAACTGTACAGATTTTTACAGAATGTCCAGAATTTTGCCACATACTTTTGATCCGTTTTTCATAAAATTATGGTTTTCTGGCAAATTAATGGCAGATCATTAAAGGCTGAAGTTAGAAAATAATGAGAGACATTTGAGTTTCAGATTTAATAGCCTTCAGAAAATTCAGGCTAATGCAAAACCTGTTAGTCTATCACCTTTCTAAGTTTGTAAGAGCAATATTTTTAAAAAAAATCCCTATTTTTGGGACTTTGTACCACTTTTATTTATGGCTTTGTCCAGACTTCTAAGAGGTTGAGAGGTGTGAGTCTCTCACACACACACACACACACACACACACACACACACACACACACACACACACACACACACACACACACACACACACACACTTTTTTTCTCTTTGAATTTTTTTTTACACTGGCTAAACAGCAAAAGCGCTGCTTAGCGAGTGTAAAATAATAGCTTGATTGATCTCAGAGACAGTTTTCGGGAACCAGCTTTAGCATGAATTCTGCAGAATAACACTGTTTCTCGAAATTTAGTAGCATAGTCCATTATGCTTAAGATATACTGATACCCATTGTCGGACTTTAGTAGTGACCTCAAAATAACCATAGCACAATATTCAGAGGGTGCTCCTATGACAGGCATTGGGATGAAGGATCTTTTATATCCAGGATGAAGTATAGTTTTCTGGCATTCTGGACAAGAGGAACAGTCCTTTTCTATTCCTTTCATTGTTTGGTCAGCAAAATCTAGATGGCACTCTTGCCTTAGTTTTTCCTTTCCCAGGTATCCTCCCAACACATGCACTAGCTTCATTACTAGTGTCCTATAAGATTTTGCCACATATATTTGATTTCTTTACTTACTGTAAATTAAAGATCATATTTAACTCACAATAACATCCCATTTACTATCTTCCCCTATAACTTTAGTTAAGCTCTCTCTGTCTTGCTCTTCATAAAGTGTCATCTTACCATTATAGCTTTTTAACGTTTATGCAGCTTATTTGTAAGTCCATTAACTCAGGCTTACTTTCTTTAGTAACTTGCCTCCAGGTGGAAGGTGTTGCTTCTTCCCTTAAAAAAACTCTGGTGATACAGCTTATTTCTTGCCATCAGTAGTTTAAAACAAACATTGCTTTCTGCTTAGTTATCTCTGTTATCATGGATATTTTTCTTTTTATAGGTTACTACCGTTCCGCCTTAGTATGAGTGCATAGCACTCGCTTTCTTTTTCTTCTGTGTGTTGCTCTCCCATTGCAAATGTTACATCAGAACAAAATATATCTTCAGTTTTACTTCCTTCTTTACTTACAGATACCTGTTGTGGAGAGTTGGGCTTTAATAGATTTTGTGTGCGACAGTAGCAGAAACAGACTGATAACCCTGAATTCTCCTACCTAGCTCACTTTTAATACTTATTTTGCTTTGGGAGTCCTCACTTAGGTGCCTACTACTTTTATATTTGCCTCAGTACGGTATTGTGTTATGGGGACATACGTACTGTAGGTGCCCACTTCTTCTATAATTGCCTCGGTTTTTCTCTTTTATAGTTTTAGATTTCTGTTGCTCTATTTGAGGCATGCTTATGAGAACAAACAATCCTTTTTACAGTCCAACTACAGGCAAATTCTGTTTCTTTATGCAATTTCTATGCCAACTCCCTTCTGAATCTCAGTACAAGTGTCAATGCCTTGTTGTCCCTCGATAGTTCCTAGGTGAATAAGGCTAATGTAAGTTCATTTTAAGCCTAGCCAATAGAGGTCAGAATCAAACTCTGTACCTTTTGACTATGAGGTGAAGACTTTAACAATTATGCCAGCCCTCCTCGTTAAGTGTATCACCATGTCACACTCTGCCTGTGGATTCTCCTTACTCCAACATTTTCACAGTGCTTTAAAGTGGGGAAATCTTTCACTAATATGACATTATGAGTTAAATCAGAAGTTACAGTCACAGCAATGTAGCAATTTCCCTAGAACTGTCTGAATTTCTACAAGCGTAAGTAGATACTGTTTTTAAGTATCCTCCATATTGTTTTATCTCACTGCACAAGAACAGCTTCTGTTAAATCATACATTTCAGTTTCCACAGTTCTGCTAGAAACATTCTCTTCAGTTGAATAAACCTTACTAAATTAATGCATTACTTGCGACATCTTTGTTTGGCTGAAGAAGCCACATTTCGTAACTACAGTTTTAGCCTCAGAAGCAGGCAATTCATCTTGAAACACTGCATTATAATAACTGTATGATATCATATACCCGGACCCAGAGGACATCGCCAATCTACAAGCAAACAAATCTTGCACAAACTTTACCTCTTCTCCATTCCAGTATTCCCAGATCACTTACCCACATCTACACCCTCCTCTCAAATCTCCCAAGAACAAGTTCTCAAGGCACTATCTAAGGCCAAGGAAACTATGGCTATGAAACTAGACAATATACCAGGACCCCTAGTGGTCAGTCAAACAAACTTCATGCCAGATGAATGGAGTGCAGCAACAATCATTCCCTTTCACAAATGTGTTTTTTCAATGGTACCAGGTAATTTTAGACCCATAGCCTAATCTCTCTCATCTGTAAGGCTATGTAAAGGATCATTATGGAATTAATAAATAAAGCATATAGTTAACCTACCAACTCTCTACCTAACCTAGTTTTAATTTGTCAATGGCAGTTTCTGCTTACGTAACACGGTCAACTTCTTCAAAAAAGTTACTGAAGAAATGGACTAGGGCAATGCAGTGCGCTCTGTATATTTGGACTTCATGAAGGCATTTGACACTACCCTCCCCTTTTACTTACTGTAGATAACTTGCAATTAAATGTCAATCCCTATGTAATTCATTAGCTAGCAAACTAGCTCACAGATAAAATGCAGGATGTTAGTTTGGGTGGCTCTACCTCCTCCAAAAGAGCTGTCACTAGCAGTGTACCAAGGGTTTAGTCCATCAGTCACTCCAGTTTGGCATTTATTTCTTAGATGTCAAAGCTAATGTTAAAAGTTTGTGGCTGCAGATCATTGCAAACTTGGTGCCATCAGAAAATCACCTGAGAACACCAATCCTCTAAGAGCAACCATCCCAAACAAATAGCTGGTGTCAAAACCATGGACTAAAACTAAACATGAAAAAGTGCCTAATCATATCCTTTGATAAGCATGACCCCCCTCCCATAAGTATCACATTGACAAAACACTCCTGAAAACTAATCCTGCAGCCATAGATCTGAAAACCTATGCTGGCAATGAGTTGTCCTTCAGAAAACATGTATTGACTGCTGTCAGCAAACCTTTTTGCATTGCACAGCTTGTATTTAAAGGTACTGTGCCCAAATCCTGGCACGTAATTTTTCCACTGTACTTCCTACCCATTAGGCAAATCACTAAGTAATTCCCCTTACAGTATTTACCCATTCAAACACTTGCCACAACCAGAACAACCACCGCATTTTCACACTAAAAAATCAAGGCCCTAAATCAGAAAAACTATGCTTATTAGCTCAAAGCCTTGTCACTCATACAGGCTGCTGAAAGAGTACCTCTGCCATGTGTATAGAGCTTTACCAGATCCTGTTCTGTCAGACCAATTACACATTCATAAGTCCAATGGTTTCTTAAACACCTGCTCAAAGGATCTAAGTCTCATTTTCAAAATAAATAGAACATCTTGGATGGATAGGTATGTATCACATACAATACTGTCTCTGTGCAACTGTGTTCCACTCCATGTAAAGCAAAACATGTCTCGTACTGTATTCAAACATAACTTGGATGAATGGATGTGTAACCACAAATTAACTGCCAGTTTAGCACCCCTGTCCCTCATGGATAGGGGAAATGTTTAAATGTCTGAACATATCTTCATTTGATCCATCTCTCTGGGTTATTTGTATGCAAAATATTCGAGCTAAAAACTAACATGGGTATGTAAGGCTAGGCTTCTTATGATCCACAAAGATCAAAAATGTAATAAGTGCCTATGAACCTATAATAGGCATTGCACTACAGTGACTAGTTCTTCAGAGTTCTTGGGATCACTTTGCAATACCCATGTTCTTATATAACTATGAAAAGTTGCTTTAAACATGTATACTACCAGCATTTTGGATATTTTCATTTCACTGTTGCTATCAAGTTCAAGCCAAAGCTGTAAAATATATTTTAAGTCATGCATCTGTGTGCTTTCTAATTTATCCATATTAAAAGTCTAGTTTTAAAACTGTATTTCATATACTTCATAAGTTATACAAACTCTGATCAAAATGCACTTCTTAAGTTTGCCAGTTCCTTCTTTGTCCATATACATTTCCTGTGCTTCTTCTGTCATACTAGATCACAAGAGTGTTGCCTTGTTTTCTGTGGTGCCATAGCTCTCAAATGTTGCCATATAGAACTCCTAACCACACTCTATGGTTAGCGTCTACACAGATGGCACAGTTTTGAGGTTGGCAGCTTCGATGGTGGCACAACTATTTGCTACTGTAGTCATACCAGCTTTCGTGATTTCACAAATATTAGCACAAGAGTCAAAGTATTGCAGGGAATTAGTAACCCAAAATAAAATATGCACCTAGCAGCAGAAATATTGTGAGTAAAAAAAACTGACAAGTGTCTGTCCAACTACTAATGTACTCACCACCAAGTGCAAGGAAACATTGGAGATAGGGCCTATGTCAAACATGTTTATTTTTGCAAGTCAGTAAGGAAACTAAAGTAATAACATGCTTGGCTTTATGATTTCATCGAAAATACAGAGTACCTTTGGTTGTTTTCACTCAGTATTGACAGTCCACACAGGCTCACTAAGATGCAAAATTGCTTTTTGAAAAGAAGAAAGTCCAGGATGCAGGCCTCTCGCAGTTCCAGCTTCCAGCTCTGTAAACTATTACTTATCATCATCAACCCCCTTTTTTCCCATTTTTTACACAGGTTGGAGTATCATTTTAAATGTCACCATCTCTCTTGATGCAATGCTACACTCCTGTCTTCCTTGACACTTCTGCCTGACTGTCATAGATCGTCTCTCACACAATCCATCCACCTCTTTGCTCGTCTCTCACACAATCTGTCCACCTCTTTGCTGGGCATCCTCATTTGGTCATACTTTCTTCCTTCCTGTTGGCCCAAATCTTCTTCACCAGATTGTCTTCTACTTTTCTGCATGTGTCTGAACCAAAGTAATCTGTTCTCTTTGATCTTTTCTGCAATTGGAACTACTTTGGTTTCTGCTCTTATGTCCTTATTTCTTTGTCTGTCCCACAGTGTGCATCCTACCACCTTTCTTAGGCATTTAATTTCCACCACTTCTAGCTTCCTCATCTGCTCTGCCTTTACTGCCCAGGTTTCTGTACCATACAGTAGTACTGGTCACACCACTGTCTTGTACAACTTACCTTTCAGCTTCTTTGGCATTCTTCTCTCATTCACTACACCTGAGATGTTATTCCCATTAGTTGCAGCCCCTCTGATTCTACCTTTGACCTCTTCATTAAGACTTCCCTTCTCCTCAAGTACCCACCCCACATACTTTAAGCTATTAACCTTCTCCACTATCTTCCCTCCTATCTAAATTCTCAGCTTCTTCCGATTTCCCCAGTTTGCTGCCATTACCACTATCTTATCTGTATTCAGTTTCATCCCATGTGCCTTCAGTTTTGCATTTCATTCCCCCTATCTTTTGTTGAAGTTTTTGCTCAGTGTCTGCCTGTTGTTGTGTCTTTCGGCTTTTCCCGGTTAGGGGTCGCCAGAGCGGAACTCCGGTCCACTAATGATTGGCAGTAGATTTTTATGTACCGAGTCGCTGGCTCTGACACACAACCTTCAACGAAGGTACGCCCCATTCACGCAGGTCTCCACACAGAAGACGCTCTAGCTGAGAATCGAACAGGACAGCGTCTTACTGTGTGGTGAAAAGGCGACCGCAACACCACCACCGCAGTTGCTCAGTGTCTGCCTGTAATACCACATAATCTGCATACAGCAACTTTGCTGATCTGTCCCCTCTGATCTGTTTTCTAATGTAGTCCATCACCAATATGAACAGCAGAGGGCTCAGCGATGAACTCTGGTGCACACCCACTCCCACTTGGAACCTCTCTGTGAGACAGAACACTTTTTGTACTTGAGTCATTGGTTCCTTGTATATAGCCTGCTCTAATTCTACCAATTACTTTTATACACCATGACTTGGTAATAAAGATCGCATTGTTTGGTTAATCCATAGAGTTTGTCTGACTAACTGCTGAGAGAATATTCACACATTCCCTAATCCAATGCACATTTAAATGCTCATACACATTCTCTGTTACCAATATTTTAATTTTATTTATTTATTTATTTACATTTGTTGACCGGGAGTGTCCGACTGGACTTAGGTCCATTTTCAGTGGAGGCCCAGGGAGAAAAGCTCCACAATTAAAATAAACAGACAGTAGTTACATTGGATTACACAGCAATTAACAATTTAGCATAGCAATTCATTACAAACATATTTACAGATGAAGAACATAGTACATCAGTAGACAACTAGAATCTTTATCTGCAAAGTACATAACGGACATTAACAAATGTTACAATAAGAAGTTCTTGCTGTATAATAAGTACTAGGCTTATGAGCATCTGAGCTTGCTATAATCAAGGTAGTTAGTGGGATGGAAAGAAAGGTAGTGGTTGGATGGAGTGGATGATATTAGAGTGGGAGTTGCAAGGGCATAGCCAGCATGTTTTTAGGTGCACTTTTAGTAAAGTTTTGAAGTGGGTGCATGATGGTACGGAGGTAATTGTGGGTGGGAGGGAGTTCCATAATTTGGCTATAGTGCAAGACAATAGTGCTTCACCAGCAGAGTTATTGGCTTTAGTGATCTGTAAGTGATTTTTGTTGCTGGATCTTAGTGGTCTGGTGGTGCAATAGGGTTGGAGTAGATTCTGGAGGGATGGGACATGTAGTGGATGGTTTACTAGTTTGTGGGTGAGTGATAGTTGATACCATTGAAGGTGGTGAGGGAGTTCAAGCCAGTCCAGTTCAGCAAGTGAGAGACAGTGGTGACTAAGGTAGGATGCCTCTGTGGCGAATTTGGTGATTTTGTTCTAGCAGGTCTCTAGCTTGTTTAAATCGCATTGCCTTAGGTTGGTATATATTGGAGAGGCATAAACTAGGGTGGAGATAAGGTGGGAATTTGCTATTGAAATATTTGCTGCTTTGGTGAGAAGTTGCTTATTTCTGTATAATGCTCCTAGTATTTTGTGGACTTTTTTTATGGTCATGGATATGGGAATGTCAAATTTTAGTTTATTGTCTATTTCCACTCCTAGCAATTTGGTGTGTTGTTAGGTATATAGTGTGTTGTCTTTTGCTGTGATGTTAAAGTGAGAGTTGTTTTGAGTATGTTTGGTGGGTTGGAAGATGAGTAGTTTAGTTTTGTTTGGGTTGAGTATTAATTGGGCATCGGATAACCAAGTTTCAACAGAGGAAAAGGCCTCCTGTGTGACTTTTTGCAGTTTGGGTAGGAACTGGGCTGAGCAGATGATGGTTGAGTCATCTGAGTATTGTATGAGTGTGCCATGTTTGGTGGCAGAGGCTAGATTATTGGTGAAAACAGAGAAGAGTAGGGGTCCAAGGATGGATCCTTGGGGAACCCCTATGGAGACAGGTAGTTGGGGAGATGTGTCATTCTGCCATACAATGGATTGTTGGCGGTCAGACAGGTAACTCTGAAACCAGTTGGTGACTGATTGAGAGAAGGATAGGTTATTGAGGACAGAGATGAGTTGTTGGTGTGGGACCATGTCAAATGCTTTAGATAGGTCTAGGAAAGTAGCAGAGGAGAGATAGTCATTGTTTTTATGCTGAAGGATAGTGTTAGTAAAGGAGAGTAAGGCAGTGGTGGTGCTATGGTTTGGTCGGAAACCATGCTGAGTATTGGAAAGGAGGTTGTTAGTAAGGAGGTAGTCTGAGACCTGAGAATGTATGCATCTCTCTAGTATTTTGGAGAGTGGAGCGAGAATAGCTATGGGGTGGTAATTGGTTAGTTCTGTGGAGGGGCCGCCCTTGTGGAGGGGAATTATATGTGATACTCTCCACAGTGTCGGAACGTAACTTTCTGACAGAGATCGGTTAATCAAGATGGATACTGGGTAGGCCAGAGCATCAGCTGCGATTTGTAGGTATTCACTTGGGAGGTTGTCTGCTGCTAATTTGATGGGCTTATGTTTAGTTAAGAGATTTTTTTATGTTGGAGGTAGGTACAGGAGAAAAGGAGAAGGCAGTGGGGAGATTACTAGTTGAAGGTGTGGGTTGGAGGGGAGGGGGTTGCGTTGTTTAGCTAGTGATAGTATGGTTTGTGTGAAGTATGTGTTGAATGAGATGCAATATTTTCGGAGGAGTGAGGGATGTTAGGAAGAGGGGTACTGACTTTACTTGGGTGGAGGATGGAGTTTATGGAGGACCAGAATTGTTTGGGGCTGTGTTTGGAGGAGTCTAAGGCAGACTGGAAGTATTGGAATTTGTCCTGTTTTATTAGCTTTTTAACTCTATTGCATAGTTCTAGGAATTTCTGTCTAGTTGAGGGGGTTTTGGTTTTGTGCCAGTGCTCCCAGGCTTTATCCCTGTTTTTCATTTCTGACTTAGTGGTTTTCTGTAGTCATGGGGAGGGTTGTGCTTTTGTTCTGGAAAGTCTTATGAGGGCATGGTAATTAAGGATGCTCAGGAAGGTAGTATTAAAAAATTCAACTGCGTCATGAAGACTGAGGTACTTTAGTGGATTCCAGTTACATTCTTTGAGGGATGAGATTAATGTGAGTGGGTTAAAGTTTAGTTTTTTATGTATTTGATGGTAGATGACAGGTTTAGCTTGGTATAGGTATTGTTTGAGTAGGAATGTTTGGGAGTGATCACTGAGGCTATCTGATAAGCAGCCTGTTATATATGACTGGGGGTCTCTTAAGACTAGTATCCAATCCAGGGTAGTGTGCTTGCTGGAGTTGTTATTTATCCTGGTTGGTGACTGGACTAGTTGGGTGAAGTCATGAAGGTTTTATATGATGGGTTGGATTGTTGCCAGAACAGGATTGCCAGTCAATATTGAAATCACCTAAAATTATAGTTTCTTGGGGGAGATGGTGGGTAGACCATCTGAGGAGGTTTTCTAGTGGAGGGATGTTTTGGCCAGGTGGGAAGTAGCATCCAATTATGTTGATGGTTTTGTTTTGGTTTATTTTGAGGTTGGTATATATTATTTCTTCACTGCCTGTTTGTGGAGCTGATGATTTTAAGATCTGGATATTTAGATGCTGTTTAAATATTATAGCTACACCACCTCCTTTCTTGTTTAGCCAGTCTACTCTTAGTATGCCGTAACCGGTAGGGAGTATTTGCTCACTGGTAATGTGAGGTTTTAGCAAGGTTTCTGTCAGGATGACTATATCTGGGGACTACAAGTCTATGCTGGCATGGAGTTCATGGACTTTGTTGGATATACTTCTAATATTTAGGCTTAGTAGAAGGAAGTCACTTGGCTTTCTATTGGCTGTGATATGGGAGAAGTTGTGGTTTCTAGTCTGATTATGAGGATTGGGGTTGGAGATGGTAGGGCCAGGGTTGGGGTGGATGTCTCCACTTAGGGCTAGTTTTGATATGCATGAGGTTTCTCAGTTTTTGAATGTGTTTGTTTATTAGGGAAACTGTATGATTGTGCTCTGTGGGTAATAGTTATGGTGGGAGGGTTACTATGTTAAGTTGTAGGGATGCTTTATGTTTGAATAATATAGTTGGTAGAATATGCGGGGGGTGCATAGAGATGGTTCTTGAGTTGGTGGAAGGGGTGCTGAGTGAAGGTGAGACATGAGTGGTAGTGTGAGTAGTAGTACAGTGGTAGTGGTTGAGTGGGGGAATGATGGAGCTTTGGTAGGATGTGAAATATGCAAGGAGAGTGCATGCAGTGAGTATAGGTAAGGTATGCTTTTACATGTTATTTGAGGAGGTGTGATAGTAGTGGGAAAATGGAGGAGGTAGTGTTGGGTTAGCGCTGTGGTTGGCTACTGGAAAGATGGGAGGGGTTTGTGAGTGTAATAAAGGTAGGACCACTGGGGGCGGGAGGGAATAGGGGGCAGGGTGGGGAGCGAAGCGGGTAGAGACCCTGTTAGTTGCTCTCATGAGGGGGCTGGAAGCAATCAGGTAACAGAGTAAACTGATAAATGAACATATGATAGTGACAAAGGGTGGTTGCAGTTTTAAAAATGGTGCCTGCCACAGGTAATATTTATTAACTTAGGGATTGGCTTAAGGTAATAATCAGGGAAGGGGGAGGGGGAGAACAAGGGTGTGAGCAGGCAGTTCTTTTGTACTGCTGCTAATGAGCCAAAGCAAAGACAAGTTTGTGTTTAAGAAACAATCAGAATTGACCAAGGACTACTCTGAAACTGTAAGTCATTTCTTAACCATTTATCAGGTGGAAAAACAGGATAACCTTGTATTAGTAGGCTACTGTGGTCTCAGTTTAAATTAACAAACACACAGTATTGATCAGTTATGGATACTATTTGCTAACAGAAGGGAATAAGAGAGAAAGTGGAAGATGAATGTGTGTGTGTGTGTGTGTTTGTGGGGGGGGGGGCTGCTTATAAGCCAAAGCACAGTGCTCTCCAGGGGAAAATTAATATTGGCTCAGACAGGTAGGCACATACTCAAAGTTAACTTTAGCTGTTTGCAGCCAGTTCAGACCCAGACTGCGCTTTTCTTATAATAATGATAAAGGTGGTACCGCAGTTGAATACTTAAGAGTGGTGTTAGGTTCAAAGTTAACTTTAGCTGTTTGCAGACAGTTCAGACCTGGACTGCGCTTTTCTTATAAGAATGATAAAGGTGGTACCGCAGTTGAATACTTAAGAGTGGTGTTAGGTTGGAGAGACACTGAGCTCCTCATGGGGCCTGTAGCAGAGTGGATTGTAGATTTTACAATATGCTACATCAGACAACAGTCAGTAACATGATATTAAAGGATAGGCACAAATAAAGAAAACTACCCTCCACGCCAACTGTCCGCAGCACTGTGAAGCAATATTCAGGTACTGTGGAAGTCAGTGACATGAGAATGCATGCAATCGTTTTGGTATATATCATGCTGACTAGAATTAGCACTATAGACAGAAAACTGAAGTGAGACAAACAGGTGGTAACCTGGGATAGTGAGACAAACAGGTGGTAACCTGGGACAGTGAGACAAACATGTGGCAACCTGGGATAGTGAGACAAACAGGTGGTAACCTGGGATGGTGAGACAAACAGGTGGTAACCTGGGATAGTGAGACAAACAGGTGGTAACCTAGGATAGTGAGACAAACAGGTGGTAACCTAGGATATAGGTAGGAAAGGAATTTGCACAAGTAATTGCTGACATTAAGCAGCAGCTTCATGGGTCAGGTGGAAATAAGGAGGAAGGGTAGAAGGAATTAATGCAGGTGAAGTAACAGCACAGAGATACCACCATATGACAGGCAATGAAGTGTGTGAGGAAAGGTAGTGGATGTTACTTGTTACGGAACTGGGTGAGTAGGAGCGATGTGAGCAGGGTACATAAATCTGCCATCTATCTGAGTTGGAGATGTGAAAGTTCACCCACCTTTTATGGAGTTTAACTTTGCTAGATGAAACAAGTCCAAGCTTCAAGTCCACAAGACCTATTAAAAAGCATTTTATTCTCTGGGACAGGTAGTGTGCAACACAGCTGAATGCAAGTTATGAACTATGGAGGTGCAGTTATAAACATGTTCGAGTTTGTGCATTTTGGGGGCACAACAAGATTACCCATCCATAGGCAAAGAATGAGTGAATGTCTGTGTTACATTCTTTATCAATTGGAACTAGTGGATATATTATAAGACTCTTGCATTTCTAGTTAACAGCTGCAATCAAAAAACAAAGGGTGGTACTTTTACACCTCTGGAAAACATTCTGAACGTTAGATCACAATGTAGTAAGAGCCATTGCTATATGCTTCTGCACTTGGGGGATGATTTATGCCAGGGCACAGGTGTGTACAAAACATGACACACCATGGGGTTATACTTGTGCCAAGTGTAGTTTGGAAACTCAAAATATAACAGCAGCTAGATACTGCTTGGGTCCAACTAGTTTACCCTTTGCTGACCTAATGTGGAAGCAGCCATTACCCCCTAACTGGAATTAGCTTACTTCCCTCTCTCTTCCAGTGTAGAAAAGCTTTATGTTTGTTCCACTCCACTTTGACTTATCTTACTGTTGCTGAAGTTCCCACCATTTACATGAGAGTCTTACCCATACACACCCCCCTGAGTAAAACATTACAGCCCATGCTCATGTTGCACTCCTCTTAATGTAAGATTGCATTACTACTGTGATTCTGATTATGGTACCACCATTCTAAAATAATGCATGTTTCCTCAGAATTTTATCTGCTGTAACAAGGCATTCACATTCCAAAATGCAGAGCTGAAGTTCTCTACCTTACCTTTGCAGAAGAAGAAAAACATATAGAGATTCCAAAGGAATAATTCAAATAGTTTATCATGCCTGGAAAGATTTTTTTTTTTTTTTTTGCTTGGCTTTTGATTTCCATGGAAGAATATTACTTCAGAATCATGGATAACTGATGTCCCTTGTTGTGATTGTGTCGTACTGAGGACTCAGCACCTTTGCGAAACTAAACTATATAAAAAGAGTAAACATGGTCATGTACTCTTTCACTTCTGTCAATGTTTTATTATGCCATTAGTGATATGTGCACCTGTTAACAACTATTTTTGTTATCTATAAGATTCTGTTGAACATTTTCTTGCCTGATCTCTTTTTGTAACTGGAGAATGACTAGAGAATGATGTTATAAGAAGTAATGTTAATTTTTATTGTAGCTATGGACTTATATTCTAAGATATCCCCTTCTGTGATTGCTGCAGTCATATTTCATATTTATATGGATTCAATCAGTCATCAGTATATTTATGTAAGGAATGCCATCACATTAATTTAAATGAATGAGACGTGGTATCAGACAGTTGAATACTAGTGACAGGTGCTAAGCTTGACAAATCTCTAGAAGTTCATTGCATAAATCAGGTGAATACACAACAAATTTCCACCAGTAAAAAAAAACACCAAAACAAAACTGAATACTGGTAAATGGCACAAGGAACAAAACGATAACCACACTCATTTAGCGTACACTTTATTTTGACTACGTTTGTCTTAAGACTTCTTCAGAACTAAACACTTCACATAAAAAACCTTCTTCATATATAATACTGTTCAATTAACACATCTCATCAAACAATTGACCACTTATAACCTAAAGCAACAAGATAAAATCTTCTAATAAAAAGTTATTTATTCACATATAGTTTTCTATATTTCAAAAAACATTTGATATTAATAACTTCGTTCAACCCTTGTATTTTATCTGCCTGAAGTTGAACCTGCCAACAGGTTTCTCTCTGTTCTAAAAAGATTTTAAAATATCCCCCTCTTGCATCTAATTTGACTACTTCCAAAACTGAAAAAAGAAACTTTTTGTATGTCTCACATCAACTGTATGCCTATATAAAAAACTTCTTCCATCCCTATTTTTCATGTTATAATAGTGTTCTCTTACGCCTTCATAAAGGGACCTAGTAGTCATTCCTACATAAAACTGGAATGTCCACTACATAGACAAACATACATCACACCCTTGGTTTTACAAGTAACATGCCTTGGGACTTTGATGGTACTGGGATAACTAAATATATTAATGAATGGACCTTCTGAAATATATCTACAATACCTACAGTTTCCGCATTTGTACATCCATTCCCTTTTCTGAGTGTATAAATAATCTGGGGTATATTTAATGTTGTCTCTATGGAACATTTTCTTCAAGTTGCAATTATTAATATAAACAAAATGAGGCTTACTACCTGTGGTCTGAAACGGCTATTTTTTACCCTCTAAAATCTTCCAGTTGTTTTCAATAACTAGCCTTATTTCCTTACTGTCCACTGACATTTCTAAATTACAAGTTAATTTGTGGTGTTTATCATCCTCAACCATTCTTATATTACTTCTAAATGGTTCTTTTAAAATAGGGGGGTATTTATCATATCTTTTACTATAAATATCCTCAGCTATCTTGCTAAGGTATTCTTTGTCATAACCCCTCATTATGAGCATCTCACAGATCTTTATAAATTCCTCTTTCATAACCTCATCATTGATAGTCATCTAACTGCACCTTATTAATTGTCCTTTTGGGATATTTTTTCTAATAAACAGTTGATGGTTGCTTTTGTTGTGTAGGTAACTATTTACAAACATCTGTTTTCAGTGTATCTTACTTTCAGAAATGTTGTTCTCTTCATTCCATATCAAATTTACATCCAAAAAGTTTACATTGGTCCCCTTATCACCCAACATAAACCTCAAACAATTCAGATAGTGAAAGATATGATAAATACTACCCATTTTAAAAGAACCATTTAGAAGTAATGTAAGAATGGTTGAGGGTGATAAGCACCTCAAATTAACTTGTAATGTAGAAATGTCAGTGGACGTAAGAAAATAAGGGCAATTATTGAAAACAACTGGAAGATTTCAGAGGGTAACAAAGAGCTGTTTGAGACCGCAGGTTGTAAGCCTCACTTTGTTTATATTAGTAATTACAACTTGAAGAAAATGTTCCATAGAAACACCACTAAATATACCCCAGATTGGGGGCGGAGCCTATATGGTCAACCGAGAGCAGTGAATTTTGAGAGCTCCATAAACTAGTATAATAATATAGGAAAATTGTATTATTTCCAAGGATAAATAATCAGAAATCTATAGATAAACTACTAAACTACATAAATATAAATTTTTTTGGAGATATACAAAAATTGTCCTGTCAAGTAACTTGGAGATATATTGAGTCACTGAATATGAACAACTCAAGAAATTCTCATCCAGATGCTGCTTTGAAAAAAGAACTGCAGTTGATGACATCTACCTTACAAGAACTATCTTTGAATATGGATGGCTTTAAAAATGACTTAGAAAAGCTCAAATTAAATTCTGAAAAACAGAGTGATACTCTTAAGGAACTATTGCAGCAACACCATACAAAAATAACAAATATAGAGACTTCTCTAAATGACATGGAAGGGAGACACAAAGAGGAAGAATTCCAAAAAGAATTTCTGCTTAAACAGAATATATGGCTGCTTAACAAAATAGATGACTTAGAAAACACGGAAAGGAGAAACAACATAAGGATCTTTGGTCTGCCTGAAAACACTGAAGGAGAAGACATTATTTCATTCTTAACCTGAATTCCTGAATTTTTAGACTTGAAAGAGGGAATTTCATTTCATAGAGCACTGAGGAAATGTGCTTCTAACTCAACAAAAACTCCACTAGATCCATAGGTATAACATTTCTGGAAAAGGAATTAATATTAAAATCTGGAGAAAATCATCCTTAAAATACAATCAAAGCCTGATAAGGTTTGACAATAATTATTCTTCCAGAATACTAGAACAAAGGAAAA
Source organism: Protopterus annectens (assembly GCF_019279795.1). NCBI lineage: Eukaryota > Metazoa > Chordata > Ceratodontiformes > Protopteridae > Protopterus > Protopterus annectens. The sequence continues at coordinate 157,609,769 of NC_056741.1, forward strand.
AAGTCTGGCCAATAATAAAGCTGTTGAAACAAAACAACATTAAAGCACAGCTTGCCTTTCCAGCCAAGATAAAAATATTTTTTGCCAATGAGATGAGAACCTTTAATGACTTAGAAGAAGCTACTGTATTCATCAAAAACAACAACATAGTGTCTGTCCCAGAAGAAATGGAATGGATGGCCCCCTACTCTTAAAAAGAATAAAAGAAACAAATCCTTGGACTGATGCTAGAAAGAAGAAACAAAAAACTGATTCCAGGATAGCTGTTCCAAAAAATAACTCTTACAACTACATCTCTCAAAGTATCAGCTGACATGGTACATCACTTGTCATCTGTTTTGATTAAAAAAAGAAGGGTTTCTTAAACAACTGAGAAACAGTAATGATTTATTCAGAATGTTCAGAGTCCAATAATTCTGCACAAACAAAGGTAGGTCAAGATGGGTTACTATTTACATTATATATAAGCCAAACAAAGCAACATATAATACAAACATAGAAGTTTCTATTCCCCTACTTGAACTCAGTGAATGCTTATCTTGTTCATTTTTCATTGATTTTACTTATAATAATTTAAGTAATTAATTAATTCAACAAGGTACCATTCATCAGAGTTCAGACTCAAATGTAACAAATTAACATCATATATAATAGCAGTAACAGTAGAGTGTTTTGAAAGAAATTATGTCATGGAGACTAATGCCTTCTTCAGTTAAAGTATGATTTAGAAATGTCATGTATATCCTGGTTAAATAATAGTAGCAAGCTCTTAGGACAAATGCCATCATTATTTGGTCTAAATATAGTTAATATCAGTTATGGAAGGTGTCATAGCTACGAGTGCTATTTGATCAATCCTGATATGGTGTGCATGGATGCAGCTGTGTCTGGCAGCTAGTACAAATGTCATTATTATTCTGTCTAAACATAGTTAATATCAATCATGGCAGGTATCAAAGCTTCAAGTGCTGTTTGGTTAAGCCTGACATGGTGTGTGTGTGGATGCAGCTGTGTCTGGCAGCTGCTGTATGTTGTCGTTTTCATCTCTGGGAAGTTATGGGTTGTGGCTTGTGATTGAGGTTTACTGATGCTTGTGTATTACGAAGAGACATTTGATGTTTTAGCCTGGATCCAGGGGAAGGGGGTAGATAAAATTGTGATTTGGGATATTTTGGCAGAGAATAGTTTGGTTATACATCTGCTGAGTGAGAGGTGGGAAGGCTGGAAGAATGTGTTATCTCTTGTTGTGGCAGCTTGTTGGGAGTTTTTTTTTTTTTGATCTGTTTGCTCTCCGTTCTTTTCCTGGCTGCTGCCTCACTGAAAGGGAAGGAATTTAGGCTTGAAGTTGCAGTAAAGTGAAGCTTTGCTTCAGGTGCATTGTGAGCCTCTGGTATGCAGTACACAGACACACAAACCGAAACAGACGCTCCCAGGTTGCTATGGTAATGGAGACAGAGTGAAGATAATGCTTAAAGGTTCTGAGGAGCCTCTGAGATGATTCTCGGCAATGAAGTTTTTGGTTTAAAAAATATATATATATAATAAAGGGGCTGTTTTAAACCACATGTATAAATATTCATGGTTTCCTAACATGTTTCGTTTAGCTCATTACGTTAATTCTTGATAAAAAAAAAAAAAATAAGTGCAATTTATATTTAAAATGTATTTTGGTCCAAACACATTAAGGACTTTCATAAGAGTGGAAGTCTGAATTATTGTGAAAGACTAAGAGCACTTGGTCTTGTGCAGTACCCTTTGCAGTGGTCTGGGAGGTGAGCTTGCTCGGACATGTTGGGCATATGGGATAGCTGATTCTAGGGGTGTTTGGCATTGCCGGGAAGTGCTAGAGAGTCATCAGATTTCCTTTGTGGAAATATCTGTGGGAATGGAAATTGTGTTGAGTGGTTCACTGGCAGAGTGGCCACTGAATGGAACTGGCTGGTAAAATAGAACAGGAAAAATATTGGTTTGGATATTTTAAGAACAACCTGGAAATACACCACATGAACTAGTGAGTGGTATTCAGGCAAAACTGGATGGGCATTGTTGCCTGTGCTTGAAGTACTGATATGTGTGTATATAAGGATGGAAATATAACAAATAAGAAACTAGGAGGGTCTCATAATTTAAAGTCTATGGACTGTATAAACATGCTTGGAAGGAGCTAATAATAAGAATAAGCATTACAACTTGTGGTGTCTCAAATAACTAAGCAACAGCCAAAAAAAAAAACACACACACACAATAGTTATGTAATGTGTGCTTTTAGTAAATCTAGACAAAATAAAAAAGACTGATAGCAAAGGTTACTGATGATCAATAAAGACTGGAAAGTAAAAGCTTTAGGTTTATACAAACAATTAGTGTCACGTTTGATTTGTTTGAGCAAATAGTTTAAATTCAATTTACGAATGTACTTTTTAAAATCAATTACAGTCCGAGGATAGTGTGCTTTTTTAGTAGGTACGAAATTAAAACCATAACTCAGAACTCTAATATGGGTGTCATTTAAAGTGACCCCAGACAAATTAATAATATTAAATTTGTCATTAGAGCATCTTACTGTTTGTCGTTGATGGACTCTGAGGTGATCTGGCCCCTCATCTTGATGGTCCAAGTTCTTACTGTCCTGTTCTCCCTCTTGGGTAAAAACGTAGTTACATTAATAACACAATGGCAGGAACAAAAAAACAGGCAATTGGTACACTTTGAGAGATAATCCAGAAAAAACTGCAAAATTCTGGTGGGAAATACAGAGTTAAGTAATGTGTTGGGAAGTAACCTAGTTTTGTTTACAGAAACAACAACAGTCTTAAGAAGGTTCTAGAAAAGAGTTCTATTGACAGGGGTAAATCAATGTGTGGTCACAAAATAGGGATGTTTAAATGTGGCCAATGTAGTCTTTGTAGATACATATTGGAGGGACAATATGTTTTGTTACTCCACCTTAAATGTACTTTCAAGGTGCCCAGCTATTTAACATGCAAAACTAAGGGAGTGATATATATTGGGTTATGAAGTTTTTACTGCAGTTCTTACTGATGGCACAGTGGTGCAGCGGTAGCATTGTTGCCTCACAGCAAGAGGTTCTCTGGTTCAATTCTCAGCTGGGGTGCCTTCTGTTTGGAGTCTGCATGTCCTCCCTGTGCTTGTGTGGGTTTCTTCCAGGTGCTCTGGTTTCCTCCCACATTACAAAGACATGCATCTGGAGCCTTTCTCCCCGGGCCTCTGCTGAAAATTGGCTTTGTTCCAAGTCGGACTTTCCCGGTTAACAAGTGATAAATAAAAATAAAAAATAAATAAGTGGATGTGAAGCATTCTATGTAGGGATGACTACATGTACCTTGATGGAACGTATGGGAGAACGCAATTACAGCATTAAGAAAAAAGATGTTAACAACACCCTTTACAAACATACTGAGGGGTGCAATAAATACAAAAAAATTCTTATTTTCTATATTAGAAGTAGTCAGTTCTGACCTTAGAGGGGGGGGGGTTAAAAATTATTTGTAGCAGAGAGAAACACTATGGCAGGTTAAGCTAGGAGCTGATAAAAAACCTGGCTTAAATGAGGCCATTAACATCAAATGTTTCTTGAAACAGAAAATTAACAGTTAAAAAAATTTGAATGAATTGGTTAATTAATTTATGTTGTCTTTTAATATTTTCTATTCAGTTTCTGATATTGTTATGAAATGTTTTGATTTATATGAAACAAAGTATGTGTTTTTAAATTATGTGGTTTCTTAACTGACATCACATTTTCATTGGTTAATTGATTTTTATGGGATGTCTGAAATACATTTAAGCAATACTTTTCGTAATTTTACTGTTTTTCTGAAGAAGTCTTGCTGTGACGAAAGCATTGAATAAAGCTTTTTATACGCTATGCTTTTACTTTTCAGCTTTTATTGACCATCAGTAATCTTTGCTATCAGTTTTTTTGGTGTCTGGCTTTGGTTTCACATTTTCTGAGTTCTAGACATAAAATATACAATCATCATATAAGATGAAGCAGTCTGCTGAATTTAGATATTAAAGAGAGGATTTAATAACATGGGTTTGAGTATAACAGCACTACTGTTTTAACTTGTCATAAATGACATACACTACATTGAACATCAAGGGGAAGCATGATGATTTTCTTATATAAGTAAATAAGCATAACAAGTCATGTAATTGCTTTAACTTGAAATGTAGCTTTTGCTACCCATCTTGACCATATATAATACTTAAGCAGTTACCAAGGTAACTAATGTTTTATACATGAAATCAAACTGACAAAGTGTTCAAGAGAAACAATAGAAGCCTGAACTTGAAATGTCACAGAATGTAACAGTCATATTCTGAACAAATAGTATTAAATTGACAATAGACAATCAGTTTAATAACATGGGCTTGAGTATAATGACGCTGCTGTTTTAACTTGTCATAAATGACATACACTATACTGAACATCAAGGGGAATCATGATGATTTTCTCATATAAGTAAATCTGAGTAACAAGTGATATAATTGCTTTAACTTGAATTGTGGTTTTGTAACACATCTTGACCATACATAATACTTAAGCTGTTACCAAGCTAACTAATGTTTTATACATGACATCAAACTGACAAAGTTGTGCAAGGGAAACAATAGAAGCCTGAACTAGGAATGTCACAGAATGTAACAATCACATTCTGAACAAATAGTATTAAATTGACAATAATCACTCAGTTTAACCTTTGCTAATTATACAAAATAGAACATTGCCATTTAAATCTAAAAACGTTCAGTATATGCAATAAAATGGCAATTTATGAATATGGAAAGGGAACTTGTAATCATTAATCAAAATAAGTGAATTTGTTGTTTTTAACCTATAAGTTCACTCATTTTATAATAAAAAATGACAGATATGAAAATCCTTATTTGCAGGAAATGGGGGGAAGAGGGATGCACTGATAATTAAAATGCACTAAGTTTCATCAATGTTCACATAAAACAAACATGATGCTTTAAGTAAGTTAGCAACAAAGTGATTACTTAAATGCTGTCAAACAATGAAATATAACTTCTGATATATACAGTAAAATACATTGTATTATAAACATTAGGTATAAATATTATTACCATCTATTTATATTAAGTAATAAGTTTTGAAAGACAACATCAATAAGGGTGAATATGTTAAATAACTGTGTGCTATAATCTTTTATTGAGGTTTTTTATATGATACATCCTACTTTACTATGATTGAATTGCTTGTCATCTATCTCTCATGTAAATATTAATTGTTTATACAATACGTAGACATTTATATTGTATTATAATTCTGTCTAATCTACAATAGTACTATATCTGTTCAACATGATATACATATTGATTATTCTTATTACAAATATTCTCCATATGATAATTCAATTTATGGAGCTCAGATGTTCTGGATTGTCAAGGTATGAGTGATAATCTGATGGCCTGCTTTATCCATTAGATTAGGAATGATTTTCACTCCATGGCTAGTGCGGATCTTAGTTTTGTTAACATTTATTCATTTAAATTTATTTCACAAAAACATTTTTAGTATGCCTGACCAAAACATTACTTCATTGGTAAACTCTCAAAGTATAAAACTGATAATTTCATTTAAAAGCTCAAACATATACTTTATAATTATCAGAGGAAAATGTTTAATAGTCACAATAAAACAAAAAATACATAGTCTAAATAACCTAAAATGGATTTAGTACTCAAACTAGAATAGATAACATATTTGCTGCCCATGACTTATACTCTAAAATCATTAATTTCTCAATCACTCCCTGCCCCATTTCAGACCACAATTCATTGATACTAAAATTTCAAAATGGGTACAAACCATTAATCTTTAACTCCAGAATTCCAGCATATATAACTAAAATTAAAGAGTTCAAACCCTGGTTATTATCTGAATTACACTTCGTCTTAGATATTAATTACACCACAGAGATAAAATAATGATATAGGACTCATTAAAAGCTTACATATATGGTAAAACCTTAACTTGGTATAAAAAAATCAGAGAATTGGATTCTGAATTATTAGAGCTACAATCCAAACTTTTGTCACTAAAAGCTGATAAAAATCAAAATCATTTGGAGATGAAAAAGAAAGTGGAAGTATTAAACAATAAATATAAGGAAATTCTAACATATAAGCTAGTTTAGCTTTAGAAAAACTAAAAGTTAATACATTAGCCACTTTTCCCAAATATCTACATAATTTATACACAAGAATCAAAATACAATCAAAAGCTAATAACATTAAAAGTATCTTCCATGAAAAGAAAGGGAAAGATGTCTCGGATATAGGTGACATTCTTGATGCCTATAGAAATCACTAAATGGAACATTTCCAAGAAGAAAATATACATATCAATCAATTAAATCCAGATGAAAAATGTTCTAATATAACAAAAACAGAAAAATTAAAACTAGATCTGCAAGCACCCATATCCTACAAAGAAATTACAGATACAATAAAAGATGGCAACAATAATAAAGCTCCAGGTATAGATGGCATAATTATGGAAATATATAAACTTTTTCCTTCAAAGATACGATCCCTCTTCCATAAAACTCTATTTGAAATTCAGTCACAAGCTTTAATACTACCCTCTTGGAGATATTCCTTAATCACACCAATCCTAAAGGAAAACAAATCCTCAAACCTCTGTACTTCATATAGACTTATATCATTATTAAATAATGACTATAAGATATTTATGACAATATTAACTAACAGAATGAAAATACCACTATCCAAAACAATAAATAATGACCAAACTGGAATTATATATCATAGACACACACAACAATATTAAAAGGATAATTTCTCTTATAGATTGTGTTAATAAAGAAAATAAAGTAACACTCATAATTGGCTTAGATATAAAGAAAGCCTTTGATTCCCTAAATTGGGACTATTTATTCAAAATCCTAACACTATTTGAATTTCCTGCATCCTTTGTTCATCTCCTAAAGAATATATATACAAATAATTTAGTGTATGTCAAGTTAGGTCGTTTTACCTCTGAATCTATGCATATAACAAAAGGCACTAAACAAGGATGTCCCATGTCACTGATTCTATTCACTCTGGGTATTGAAATATTGGCAGATTCAGTTCATAACAATATAAAATTCAAAGGAATAAATGTTTATGAACAATACACTTCTAAAGTAATGCTATTTTTGATGACATATTACTAACATCTTATACAAAAGAGACATTAAAAGAATTAGATATATTAATTGACAAATTTCACATGACTTCAGGACCCCATTTCAATAAATCAAAATCAAAATTGTTATTTTTATGTAAAAAAAAAAACTGCAGACTAAGGAGGATCACATCATACGGAAACAAAAATCTACCTTAAAATATTTAGGAATTGAGTTATGCAAGGATAATAATGAATGAGTCTAAAAAAAACTACAATAATATCATCAATACAATTAAAATCTCTGGGAAAAATGGAACAAAATAATATTAACATTTGAAGATAGACTACAGTTAATAAAAATGGTTTTACTGCCCAAGATCCTATATATAGCCTTGGCAATACAACTGTTACCAGAAAGGAATATACGTAAAGAAATAAATTCATGCCTAATAAAATTTTTATGGTTTCCCAAAAGAAACAGAATAGCTTTAATACATATCAGACCACAGAAACATGGAGGATTAAACTTTCTTGATATAGAAACATATATAAAAGCATCAATAGCTAAAACAATTTCAGATTGGATAAGTCCAAATTACTCTGCAAATTGGAAATAATTACTAACTGTAATATCAATAAATGAATTTGATTTACAAAAAAAATTTCAAATAGATAAAAACAATTTGCCATGGCACATATTATGTATTAGTATGCAATATAACATAACTAAACCCACTAAAACTTGTATGATTAATTATTACATTGACTCATTTAGGAGAATTATTAATGCAAATATAGATTTTACAATCTGGTTTGATCTTTTAACACCATTTATAGTACAAAGAACTTTCCACATAAAATACATAGAGAAATTATTAATTCTGGGAACAGAAAGGATTTGTTTGTTGGCTCCAATTTATCAAAGAACTAAAAGTTTTAGATATGCAAGAAATAAAAACAACATACAAAATTCCACAACAAGACTGGTTAACTTTACAGAGTATTCTGTCATATTCACAAGATTTAAGTAGAATAATTAACGATTCATTTAAAGAAATCCCTACATTTCCGATATACATATATGAAATTCTATATAATGACTTTGACATGGGAAACTATTTCAAAATTTTACAAAATATTGATAAACTATAAAACAACACCCAGAACCTCATATTAGAAATATATAACAAAAGGACACTTAATACAGTTAACTGAAGATATTTAAACAAATATCTTATTATCAATAAAATATACATCCTTTACACAATACTGGAAAGCTTTTAATTAGAAATGCTTACACGGAGCATTCTTAACCCCAGACTGAATCAGTAAAATTAGTTTTTCAATAAAATGAATATGTGGGAGATGTGAGCAAGTACACAATGAAGATTGGAAATACATTTTCTTGTGTTGAAATTAAACAATTTTGGAGTGGTATTAATAACTTTCTACTAGCTTTATTTAATTACTAATTGTATTTAACTAAAGCACTTGTATTATTAAATGTTAATGAAGATCCTCATTTGAATAGGTCAAACATGTATCTAGTATGGACTTATACTTGCAATTTCAAGGAAGAGTATAACAAGAAGATGAAATACAAACACAATAACAATGTTGAAAGTCTTCTACTGCCTACTTAAGATCACAGCATTATTGGAAATTAAAATTAAAGAACTAAGAATTTATCCAAAGCCATTTATCAACAACCCTTGTGGAAAGTCTTATTGTTGATTGACACTATGCAGTAACTGATCAGACATTCTGATAATGGATTGGACATACTTATAAAGTAACTGTACACTTTAAAATCTGTTATAGTGTTAGGCTAATGTAAAGATGTTATATATAAATACTATGGAATTCATTCAGGTGTATTTGAAAAATAAAAAATAAAATTTTGAGAAAATAAATATACCCCAAATTATTTATTCACTCAGAAAAGGGAAGGGATGTACAAATGCAGAAATTGTAGATATATTTTAGAAGGTCCATTCATTGATATATTAAATTATCCCAGTACCATCAAAGTCCCAGGGCATGTTACTTGTAAAACCAAGGGTGTGGTGTATGTTTGTCTATGTAGTGGATGTTCCAGTTTTTATGTAGGAATGACTACTAGGTCCCTTTATGAAAGGGTAAGAGAACACTATTATAACATAAAAAATAGGGATGAAAGAAGTTCCTTATATTGGCATACAGTTGAGTGTGAGACATAGAAAAATTTATTTTTTCAGTTTTGGAAGTAGTCAAATTAGATGCAAGAAGGAGAGATTTTAAAAACTTTTTAGAACAGAGAGAAACCTGTTGGCAGGTTCAACTTCCGGCAGATAAAACACAAGGATTGAATGAAGTTATTAATATCAAATGTTTTTTGAAATATAGAAAACTATTATATGTGAAAGGGGGCGGTCACGGTGGTGCAGAAGTTAGCATTACTGCCTCACAGCAAGAGGTTCTCTGGTTTGATCCTCGGCTTGGGTGCCTTCTGTGCAAAGTCTGCATGTCCTCCCTGTGGTCGCATGGGTTTCCTCCGGGTGCTCTGGTTTCCTCCTATATCCCAAAGACATGCTGTAGGTGGATTGGACACTCTAAACTGGCCCTAGGCATGAGTGTGTGAGTGTGTGTGCCCTCTGTGGAAGGCAAGTCGACACTGTAAAAAACTCCACTGCCAATCATGAGTGGACAGGTGATCTGCTGTGGTGACCCCTAAAAAGGAAAAGATGAAAGAAGAAGAAAACTCTATGTGAATAAGTAAAGTTTTATTAAAAGATTTTATCTTGTTGCTTTAAGTTATAAGTGGATAATTGTAACATATAACTGCTGCTCAGAACAGGCATCAAGCTGAATTGACTGAAGATAAAAAAGCTCAGAACCAAAAGGTAAACACTGGGAGTAGTCACACAACAACTACTCAAAAGTCTTTTCAGACCAAAAATACAAAAGTATATGAGAGGTAAAACCTCAAATGTCTGCTAAGACCAAATAATAATCCAAGAAACAATGAAGTGATATCCACGGAAATTCCTTCAGTAAAAAAGCTTTAATTGGCAAAACAGGTGAGCGCTTTCGCTAAAATAGCTTTGTCAAACCTTCTGCACAAAGTATAAAAAAAGAACTCCTTATATATGAAAATTACAGCTGATTTGAGAATGACCTCATAATCAATCAGCCAATCAATCAATAAAAAAATGCAGACCATTAAATTAATATATATAAACTTAATACAAAGAACATAAAATTTATTGAACATTAGTTAATCATAGTAACCAGTATAAATAAGTAATTTCATTTTAAAAATAATATCAAACAAAAATACTTATATATATTAAAAAAATGTATAACAAGTAAATTAATACTCAAATTTACTTAAAATGTAATTTTCTGTTTCTAAGTACAGGTTTTAAAGGAACTTTATCATTAAGCCCAGGAAAAACATGAGCTTGTAAATGAATAATCCAATTAATTTCACTTCTCTCTGTATAGTTCGTAATATTCCCTCTTCTGAGTGTAGGGGTGTTTACTTGAATAATCATGAAATTAAAAGTGTGGGTAACATCAGTTTCTAAAACATTCTCAACAAATAATTCATACTGGTTCAGTATGAAATAAAATGTCACAATATAATGAGTTTCTCAGTCCTGTTACTAATCAACAGTACACTATTGAATTCAACCACTGCACAACCGTACTTCTGTAAGATTTAGTGCTTCTATCTTCTGTGCTGTGTGAATTTGCATATATTAATGTCATGCAGAAAGGATGTTTCCTGTTACAAATGCATTGATGGGGCAAAACCTTAGTTGTTGGGGCTAGAATAGGTAATATTCCTAATAGAATTTGGGGGATTTGAAGGTAAATTCCTAACAAAACATACTTGGAAAAAGTACTGTTTCTGTGCTCTAGCAGAGATATTTTATAGAGATTAACTTTTCATCCCATCACTCTCACCCTATAGTGATGATGGAAATCATAGGAGTCATAGTGATGCACAAATGTTTGTCAAACAACCATTTATTTGTTATTGTAATACCATAATGAAGTATTACATCGACTACCAACAAGGCTACTCCATCAAAATCTAATGGCTGCCTAGGTACTGTTTTACCAAAATAAATAACATGACACTTGCTGTTGTTAAATCTTTAGCCCTTTGCTTTTGCACTTACATGAATATAATCTTCATCTGATGTTGCCAAAAACCCATCTTTGCAGTCATCAACAATTTATTCATCCAATGCTTGGTATCTGTTGATGAAGTTGCCATAACCAAATTAAATTAAAAGGGCCCCAGTACTGATGCTTGTGGGGCTCCTAAATTTGATAATACACTGTCAGAGTGGACACCATTTGCCATGACCTGTTGGGTCCAACCAGTAAACCAATTTTCAATCCACTTTGTAAAACAGGGGTTTATCTTCTTTAAAGTAGTTATAACATAATGGGAAAGAGTATCAAACACCTTACTTAAATCTTAATACACCTGCTCCTACAGGTAATTCCATATCCATGGCTAAGCAACACACTGTTTCTATAGGTAATTCCATATCCATGGCTAAGCTAACAGGTTCATAATGATCTATTATGTTAGAAAGACCAGATCTACCTTTGCCAAAACCATGCTGATTTATATCAAAATTAAATCATGGATTATTGGGCTGTGACAACAATTGCAATAAACATCTTTCAAAGCATTTTCATAAATTTTCATGGGAGTCAAGCTTATCAGCCTATAGTTTTGAAGTAGTAGCCTATTACCCTTCATAAAAACGGGAGCTGTAACAGAAGTATTCCATGTATTGGGTACAAAGTTATTTCTACACATATTGCTAAACATTCTGCTTAAAGTATTAATCAGTGCGGCTTTGATTTTAGTAAAATACAAGGTATATCATCAATACCCATAGCTGCACCTATCTGACTTGATCAACAAAAATCTAACCATTTCCTTAGTAATTATTGGACACCCTTCTCATTTTAATTTATGAACTAAATAATCTAGATTTTGGCCAACTAGACTTTGAATAACAAGTGACTAATTTGCTATTCTCATTTGCTATAATTGTTTGATTATCAGTTAAATGTCAATTAATCTCCAAACCCTTAATAGCATATTTAGTATTGCTTTGTTTATATGTTTATAATACATCTTTTTGCATCATGTTGAACCAGACTAATTTCAAAATTTCTTTAACTGCCTTTAACATATTGTTAAAAGCTACTGAAATGTTTCTTAACTTTTATTTCTCCTTGGTGGAGCCTTCCTTAATAATAGGATTAATCTGTCTTTTTCATCTTTTTATATAAAATTATCAATGTATTATGCCACCAAAATGGAAACTTACATTTTGGAAAATCATTCATACACTCTTCCAGGGTCTTCTTTATCAAAGTGGTAAAAAGATTCCATAATAGTGTAACTAGAGTCTACATTGTTATTATATTCTATCCAGTTATTAATAATTATGTTACTCAGTTCCTCATAATTAGCTTTTTATCTGTTACTCCTTACTAATGAAGGCTCCTCATAACATTTAATATTAAACCTAACAGAAAAATGATCTGAAATCCCTAAAGGTAGCTCCAATCAAACATTACCTACTATTTTATCAAAACTGGTTAACATAATATCTAAATTATTATGTCCTCTAGTAGCTTTTCTGACAAATTGGGAAAAACCTTTCCAACTTAATAACTCTAGGAATTCTTGTACAATAGAAGAAAGTGAGAGCTGACTATTCTAATCAACATGAAGATAATTTAATTCACCTAACAAAAGAATCCTTAGGTACTGCAAATATTGTGACAAGTGGAGTACCACAGGGTTCCATCCTGGGACCTTTCCTGTTTGGTATCTACTTTTCTGAAGTACAGGCTAACACAGAAGGCCTCTGGCTAATAAAGTTCGCAGATGACTGCAAACTAGGAGCCATAGTCAAGTCCCCAAATTATGTGGACATTCTACAGAAGGGCCTCACTGAGATAGATGCCTGGTGTCAGAGCCATGGCATCAAGCTCAGTGCCAAAAAGTGCAGTGTCATCCCCTTTGGTAAAAACTCTGTACCCATGAACTACCACATAGGCAGCAATCTACTTAACACTGAATGCGTGAAAAGAGACCTTGGGACCCAGGTGGACAGTAGTCTCTGCTTTGATAGTTACATCACCACAGTAGTCAGGAAGTCCTTCTATGTGACTCACATCATCATAAAATGGTTCTCATCCAGAAAAAAGAGGTCATTGTTCCCCTCTACTCATCACTCATAAGACCCATTATAGAGTACAACGTCCCTTTTGGAATGTACATCGCAAGACATCTGCAGCAGCTGGAAAAGCCACAGAAGTACCTCATAAAGAGGATTACTGGCCTCAAACAAATGCCCTACACCGACTGCCTCAACAAACTCCAGCTTTACTCCGTAGCATATCGCCTACTCCGAGGTGATCTCTGCCTAACATATAAAGCTATGTCAAACCCAGAGCTGTTAGACATGCTACACCTAAAGAAATCCCAATCCCTCCGAGCTACATGTTGGGACCACAATAAACAGGACATGCTGGAGGGATAGATTCCTGTCCCGGAGACTTCCTATACTTTGGAATAAGCTACCCATCTATGTCAAGCAAAGTTCTTCATTAGCACTCTTCAAGAAAAATCTTGTTGAGTGGATGGGAAATAGGAAATACACCCCGGGGATCACTTCTGTGTCTCTGCTGGACAGTAGCATAGGAACATAACTTTCTTGGGTGGCATAAGCTATGGAACCTTGCTGGCTAGGCTTACATAGGCCCTTGGGCCGATAGCCTAGTACCTACCTATGAACCTATGAACCTATATTCAATAAAGTCTTCATGCTTTGGTATAAAATCACTTACTCATTCAAGTTAGAGTAAAACTGGTGGTTTCCCAAGAGCACTATATGGCATATGGTGGGAGTTCTCTCTTCCCCAATATTGTGCGACCATGGTATTGTAATATATCTCTATATCTATATCTATATCTATATCTATTTCTATATCTATATCTATTTCTATATCTATCTATAAGCAACTGTTGCTTAATCTCCAACTGCTCCCAGGTGTCCCCATTTGCACCTGCCTAAACACTGCCAGAAATAGTCCTTTGCTGGGTTGGCCCTTAACTCCCAGGGAAGTCTATCTCCCAATAAGACGTATTTGGAATAAGAGGAGTAACAGATCCATTGGATCTATGGATGAGGAACCAGGAATCATGATTATTGCAGTTGGTCATGATCTTTAACTCTGGGATTAGCTTGTAAAATGATATCAAAGTGCCCAGTCATGTGTCTACCCACCAGTTACTGAATATCTTCATTGCCCCCTTTAGATCTGTGGTCTGTGAGGCTTCCCAGCAATATGATCTGCACCAATGGGCTGGCTGAAGTTGGTAAGCATAAATTTGTGGAGTGTGAGCTGCTTGTACCCAAACTGATATGCAAGAGGGCTTGTCTCCAGGAAAAAAAAAAAACACTTTTCAAGTTGTCTCATTACAAAGAACGAAACAGGCAGATTTCTAGGATTTGTAGTCATGGAAGAGCACTGGTGGTAATTTTTTACTTTTTCATAGTAGAAACATACCTGGGAAGCAGATAACATGAATATAGTAATACAGCAATCAAGCTCTGTGAAAACCATTAAGTGGTAATATTGAAATTCAAACCAATGAAACATCTTCAGATAAATTAATCTGTCCCTTATCAAGAATTATTGGAATTTCCAGATTGAACTGCATGTCCATTACCTCACCAATATCTTTATAGCTGAATTAATCAGTGAAATGCGTCTAATATTCCTAATCCCACGGGCCAGACACCACTGTGCTTTGTTTTGTTTTATTTTATGTATGTATGTATGTATGTATGTATGTATTTATTTATTTGTGGGGGATAAAACCTCATTCATTTTATTGATAGAGGCATTTCCTATCTTTCCCCTCTTCTGTTACATTCCTCTTTCAGGACTCATATTCTATATCTTTCTTATAGAACTAAATCAATAATCTGTCTGGACCCCCTCCTTTACCGCTGTTCATACTCTACTCTTTCAATAGTCTTCTCGAGTCTGTTGTGCTCATTGGTTCATGGGTTCATAGGTGAATACTATGTTAACTGCTCTGAAGGGCCATTTTATGCCTAGACAATAACTCGAGATTAGAATCAAACCCTGTATCTGCCATCCTTGATGTGAACACCTTAACCATTTTGCAAAACCCTCCATCTGCCAAACCCACTCTCCCCCTTCTAGTCTCTTTATTTGCCTTACCAACTCTCATTACATTTCTTGGCAAATCCCTGTCCCTCAGAGTTATGCAGACATACATTCATAAACTTTCCTGAAAACTCACTTAATTTTCTTATCTTTTACCGTAAGCTTGCCAAGTTTTGCTCCTATCTTTTTGCCCCTTTAATCTGTCATTTTACTTTGAATTTCCTCACCTTTTTTTTCCCATTGACTGTCTGGACCCATAAGACAACCCTCCAGTCTAAATTCTCTACATCAGTCTATGCTATCCCTTTTCTTTCAATTTTCCTTGAATTTCCATTTATCCTCATCTTCTTTACCTCCTAAACTACTCTTTTGCATATCTAAAAGCATTTTTCCAACTTCTTCTATATTCCCCATTGTGCCAGCAAAGGCTGCCTTAACCCTGTCCTACCACTCAGACCCAGACCCTCCCCTCCTGTGCATTTACTTCAGTTACTTGCTTCAGTAAGGCTCTCATCTTTCCCTATGGTTCTTACTCCTCCCCATAACCCACCATCATCCTGTTTTTTGCCACCTCACTACTTATGTATGCCCCTCTTTTGATTCATACCACTATCAGTTTTGCTTTAATTCATGCTTTTATATCTCTGAAAATTTTTAACACACTGTTTTCTATTTTCCAATGTTTTATATCTGACTGTATTATATGTCTACTGTTGTTCTGTTATTGTATTGCTGTACCATTCGTTGTATTATAAATTTATACTTTTAGCTCCCTGGCTGAACCTGTAAATAGTTCACAGAGACCAGTGTTCTACCACAGTTAGCATAGTTTAATACAAATAAGATGCATAAATGTCAATAAATCCCAACCAGCATAACAAAGGCTACAAACAATAAAACCTGGATATTGAACTTCAACATAGAAAACCACAGAAAACAAAAGAAGTGTTTTACATCCACAACTCTTTTACTTAAGTATATTAATCAATGGCTGCACCAGAGCAGAAAAGGGGTATACACTGGGAAAATAAAACATCTGGTCCCACAGCTCATAACCAAGACTTCAGTGAAACAAAATAGTGTAAAATCATTTCAACATAGAAAACAACTTTTACTTGAAATGCATGTATCTAAATAGTCCAAAATAATAGTTTAAATGTAATAGTTTACAATCAAACTCAATTATCAAGCATAAAACTATGTGAAGTATCATGCACATAGCACATTTGAATACAATTAATCTAGATGTTTTAGTCTTGATGATAGTACATTCCATTTTACTTATTTTATAACTGTTAGCCAGAATGGTCTAATTGGGAAGACATTTTACTAACCACCCAGTCCTGGTGAAAAAAATCTCTATGTTATTGTGACGCCCACCACTGCTATCAGTGTGTGATGAGCACCAATACATGTTGCCCCATGCTGGGCCAGTAGTGAAGGAGCCTGAATCCTCACCGCTGACACTGGAGAGGGATGTGCACTTGGAATACAAATGGATACACTCAGTATTTCCAGACGCTGCCCTCTCTGCATCATTTACAATTTCCCTTAAGAGCACCCAGGCAACACACTCAGCCCAGGGTCTGGATGGCTCTATATCTGTCTCCCTCCAGAGCCCAATAAGACTCCCCACTGGTTTTTCCCGTTGACTCTGTCTGGTCCTCAGCAGACTGACCAAGCTAAGTCCTCCAGCACCCTCTCTGTGAACCCAGTGCTTCATGTCCCTGCCCCAAGTAGCTGATACAAACACATTGAGAGATTTGATTTTACACACACACACACACACACACACACACACACACACACACACACACACACACACACACACACACACACACACACACACACACAAAGGCTGGCACAGATGTACCTGCTGTGCCCCCTTCTGCCCACAGGATAAGGTAGTTATCATTGCCACCAGACACTTTACAATCAGCTACTTTAAGGCCCTTACCAAAGGGTGTCTAATTATACTGTGCAATATTAATACTAATACAAATGGTAGTAGTTTACCATGAGAGCCAGACCTTCTGGAGTGGCCCACATAGTGTCATCAAATAATATAAGTACTCTCCAAGGTTAAGTACTAAGGACCAGCCACAGTAAAAGTTTTTAAATATATTTTATCATAAATAATAAAAGTATATGAAAATATTGAATATATATTCATAGCAAATCACAGAAAAAATTGAAAACATTGCTAAACAGACTCATGCAAATAAAGAAAAACGGTCTCTACACTAAGCTTCACTATATTCCTGACTGAATCTAAGAGAACTTACTGTTCCCTAATTGCTTACTTGGGCAAAGCAAGATGAAATATGTGAGCAGTGTTTATAGTCAGGCTGCCAAAGAGAATAATCTATATTCTAAGATTACTTCCTGTATAATATAATATCCAAGATGACTTGCAGAATGACCTCATTTGGTCACCTGACTCGAGGTTCCCACAATATCTCCTTTTGAAGTTTGAGACAAGACTTTAGCAGACTACTATAATACACATTTAGAGCTTTTATGGCTATATCTAGGAGCCAGAAACATTTACAACACTTCCCCTTTCTTTACAAAAGCTTACAGATAATGTCTGCTCCCAGACATACCATCTCTGGGCCTACTCAGTACTGTGAGATACCATTCAATGATTTAACAGCTGATTTACATTTCCCTTATTTTTCTTAAAATAATCCAGCTGGTTAACCATTGCTGTGCCAGTGTTCTCTATTAAAACATATAAATTTAATTCAGATACCGTAGTACATGTACATTTCTCTTCATTTCAGCGGGGTGCACTGTTGATACATTTTAACACAATTAACACAAGCAAAGCTCACAAATACATTTTCAGCACAAGCATCTGTACAAATCAGCTTGATATACAAATGACATATAACTATTAATAAAATTCCAGCTAGCTATGCTGGCACAAGTCCTAAATTTATTGCCCTACTTCTTTCTGGCATGGTGCTGGCAGTACCTCTTGTCATCTTAGTTAGAATAAGCGATATGGCTAGTTATAATTTTGAACAATAGAAGAAAATGCAATTTTAATCTTAAAAAGGAAAAAAAAACAAAATGATGATGCATAGAAAAATATTTTATCACGTTACTATCTGTTTTAGATGCATGCATGCATAGCATAGAAAAAAAGGATATTATGAAAACAGCATAAAATCGTTTTAACATATGTACACTTTTTAACAAAGTAGTCGGTAAGATTAAAAATACCATTAATACAGTTGGTAGACATTAGGTGAGGAAGAGAAGGTGTAGATAAGAGAAAGAAAGGATTTATTAGGTTGATTTATATCTCTCTAATGATTGTAGTAGGCAGTGATGGATATGACTGACTGTTAGGAGACACAGGAACATGACAATGAGAAGGGGGATAAAGTTTTTTTTAGCTTTTGTAGAAATAGTTTTAAACAAGGCTCTCTTCTTAGACTAGAAGGAACAGAGTTCCATAATTTGTATACATGAGATGAACAGGAGTCACCAAAATGATTGTTAGATTTGGTGGTGAGTAGCAGATTTTAATGCTCTTATTCCTCTCTGTTTGAAAAGTAAATTCAGAAGAGATCTGAAACAGTGGGATGTTTCATAGAGCTGTATAATATGCTGTGTGCTGTTTTTAGTTAATGTAGAGTCAATGTATGTTAGACTTACAGCCACTGTGCTGAGTGAAGTACAATGCAGCCACTGTGCTGAGTGAAGTACAATGCACTGGTGTGTTTTGTTTGGCAGATTTATGGCATATTTAGCAATATTAGTATAACATTTGCTGAGTTTATTTAGAAGTGCTTATTGAATATTAGTTAATGTGAAAGATGCATATAGATAGTTTGGAGTTTATAATATACGAAAAAAACACTGTGGAATATATTAATTTACTACCAATTTTTAAATATATTAATTTACTACCAGCGGTCGTTCCTGGCTTCCACAGTGGTTTTTTTCGTATATTATAAATAGTTTGGAGTAACAGAATTTCAGCTACTTGTAGTTGGTCATTTGAAATTTACCTTAGCTTTACCCATCCGATGGTTGATAATTATATGTACCCCTAATGAACATAACTGGGACCATACCATAGATTATTTGAGGAGACCCATGCATGGGATAAAGCATTTAGTTGTTCTTTCTGTCCATTAGTATTACAGGGGGCAGATCTGGGACAAAGTTTCTGTTTCCTACCCATTGATCTATACTGCTCTTGAAAATGGATAGGGCTGAACTTTGTTTTATGTGGATAGGGAGTCTGTTCCATAGCAGTGCTATCCTCTGCAAAGTATACCCGTCCCTCCAAACCATTCTGTTAATATTGCTGCAGAGGTTCATAGCTCTAGACTGAGTATTTCTAATGCCATTTGACTTACTGATGTGCAGCAAATCCATCAATAATAGGTCAGACTATGCTTTGTGCATCTGACACGAGTCACCTCTTAAGACTCAGGTGATGTCAATGATGACACCTAACCGTTTTATTTGTTAAGTTTAGATATGGTTTTTATTACTGGTATTGGAGTAAAAAAGTATGATTTTTGTTAACATGTAGTATTAGTTGAAAATCAGAAATCTATTGTTTCTGTCTTATTGGGGGAGAGTGTTGATCCTGTTTTTGGAGTTCATATACTACGTCAGCAGAAAGGATTAAAGGTGAACCATCCACATATTGGGTAGAAGGTGGCAGTTTTAACTGGTTTATACATGTTAATAATAAAGATATTGAAAAGTAGAGGTCTGAAAAAAACAATCCTCCTCCAAACAGGTTCAAATATATGTGAGAGATGCAACTATTTAGCCAAACTGGTGGCTGAGCTCTCTCATCTCAAAACTGGTGTAACCAGTCAGGAGGAGAAGGTAACCTCACACAACACAATTCCAGTATCACATAGTCCCACCACATCAGCGAACCAAACACATAAATACACAAAAACATACTCGGAGGCTCTAAATAAAAATCTACCTAAGCAACAGAGACCTCCAAAGCAGACATCCAAACATACGCTACCTCAAAACAAAATGCGCACAACACATAGCCCACAAAGTCAGTGTGCCATGCAGCCACAGCTCTTAAGGCTAAATAACACACCTGATACTCTTGTAATAGGTGACTCTATTGTCAGACACACTGACGTCCCGCTCACCAGCCTGAATAAAGAGAAGGTCACGGTGAGCTGCCTGTCGGGTGCTAGGATCCGCCACATAACGCAAGCACTCAGGTCACTCCAAAGCAAATACAAATATGACTCAGTCATTGTACATGCTGGTCTGAATGACCTGAGACGTACCTCCCTGGACTACATGAAAAGAGACATAGAGGAGCTCTCTGATCATGTAGCCCAGGCTGGTATGACCTTGACCTTGAGCAGCATCTTACCCTCACCTAGAATGATGCCACAGTACAAAGACAAAATGATCGATTTTAACAATTGGCTAAACTTTTGGTGTCATTCAAAGGGGATCCAGTGTCTGTCAGCCTGGGATGACATGCTCGACAAGCCACGTTGCTTCGCTAGGGATGGCTTGCACCTGTCACCACTGGGCTTTCGGATATTGGCAAAGGCTCTTGCCACCCCCATAGTGCCTTTTTTTAGGCAAGGCTCAAAAGTCAAACCCACCCCCATAGACAGCACAAGGAACAAGAAACTAAGGGTAATGCTGCTAAAAGCCAGAAGTCTTAACCTCAAGATGCATGCACTCGAAGCTCTCCTCAGTATGGAGAACATTGATATCTGTGCAGTGACAGAAACCTGGTTCAAGGCTCCAGAGAGCACCCCAGCACTACCAGGTTACACCTCATATCATGCTTTTCGGCCCCAAAACCCAGACCGAACCACAAAAGGAGGGGGAGTTTCCATATTTATCAAGGATATCCACACCTCCAGGTTAGTGGCATTGCACGAAGTATCGGAGACCATCCATGTGCAACTAACAGTGGGCAAGACTGCTTTTCAGTTTATAGCATCCTACAGACCACCCTCTCAAAGTCAGGAATCCCACTCGGCTTTCCTGAAAACATTGGAGAACATGAAGATCTCTCCGAACACCCTTATATTGGGTGACTTCAACTACCCAAACATTGACTGGGAGCACTACTCAAGCCCCGGCACCTTAGCCCAAAGGTTCCTGGAAATTATAAACTCAAATGCTATGGAACAACTAGTCACCACTCCCACAAGAGGGGAAAACATACTAGACCTGATCATTACCAACATGGGGACTCTATGCTCCACACCAGAAGTATATCCCTCATTGGTAAGATCAGACCATAAATTAATTTCACTGGATGTCCACATCCCGACCCCACCCCCAGCCCAGAAAACCACAGTGAAAAACTTCTCAAAAGCAAACTTCTCACTTCTCAAAACCGAAGTGAAATCCTTCAAGGCCCCTGGGCCAGTGGAAACTACGGCCCAAACTGCAGAATCCTATATAAACGCATTCTACGGACATCTCCAGGAATGCATGGATCATGCTATCCCAAACAAAACCAAGACCCAATCATCCAAAGGCAGGCGTCCAGTCTGGTGGACCCCTGCCATAAATAAACTGTACAACAGAAGGAGGAAGCTACTACATGATAGAGCAAAATCCCTAATAGGGAAGGCATCTCTGATCAGTACTAGCAAAAAATTACGATCCCTCATAAAATCCTCCAAGGCCAGCTTCGAGAGAAAAATTGCACAGGACACCAAAGACAATCATAAGGCTTTTTTCAGTTATGTTAGAAACCTGGGATGCAATTCCCAGACTTGTTCTGAGTTGATTCTAAACGACAAAAAATACACTGAACCCACAGACATTGCCAATATCCTGGCAGACAGGTTCAGTGCAAACTTCTCCACCCCCTCCCCCCCAAAAGAGCAAGTATCTATCCCAGCAGAGGGCTGCCTCCCAAACATCTCTGATGCTCAGGTGAAGGCTGCCCTCTCCAAAGCAAAAAACACTGCTTGCATGGAACCAGATGGCGTCCCAGGTTGCGTCCTACATGAACTCCAAGAGGAACTAATCCCTCAAATAAAACAGCTATACAATCTCAGCCTCACTACAGGATATGTGCCCACAGAATGGCGTACAGCAACAGTGGTCCCACTCCACAAAGGTGGAGCCTCTACGGACCCTGGAAACTATCGCCTCATAAGCCTGACTAGCTTAGTCTGCAAGGCTATGGAGAGGATCATCATGGAGCTCATAAACAAAGACATTGGGGACCTACAGACACTAGATCCTACCCAGTTCGGCTTTGCCAAGGGCAGATCCTGCCTTTTGAATCTGGTTGACTTCTTCGAAACAGTCACCAAAGCCATAGATGAAGGGAAGGTAGTCCACACAGCCTATCTGGACCTTGCAAAGGCATTTGACACAATACCCCACTCGGGCATCATAGATAAGCTATCCAGCTTAAATATAAACCCCTATGTCACAAGATGGGTCGCAAACTGGCTCAAAGACAGAACCCACAGAGTGAGAGTTGCTGGAGCCATGTCAGACTCGAAACCGGTCACAAGTGGAGTCCCACAGGGTTCTGTCCTGGGACCACTCTTGTTCGGTATATACTTTTCCGAGGTACAGGCAAACGTGGGAGGACTATGGCTCACCAAGTTCGCAGATGACTGCAAACTGGGCGCCATAATCAACTCTCCAGCTGACACAAACATCCTTCAAAAAGGTCTCACAGAGACAGATAACTGGTGCCAGCGCCATGGTTTAAAGCTAAATGCCAAAAAATGTAGTCATACCCTTTGGCAAAAACAATGTGCCCACAAATTACCACATAGGCGGAAACCCATTAAGTACAGAGAAAGTTATTAGGAACCTAGGGACCCAAGTTGATAGCAATCTCTCCTTTGAAAACCACATAGCCAAAGTGGTTAGAAAGACCGTCTACATAGCCCACCTCATCACAAAGGGTTTCACATCTAAATCAAGAGAGGTAATCATGCCCCTTTATTCATCCCTCATCAGGCCCATCATAGAATACAATGCCCCTTTTGGGATGTACCTTACCCGACACCTGCAGCAATTAGAAAGACCCCAAAAGTATCTCACCAAGAGGATCAAGGGTCTCAAACAGATGCCATATGCTGCTCGGTTAAAAAAACTCCAGCTCTACTCATTTGCATACCGCCTACTTCGAGGCGATCTATGCCTGACATACAAAGCTATGTCAAATCCAGAATTAATGGACATGCTCCACCTCAGTAAATCTAAATCCCTTAGAGCCACACGCTTGAGGGACTTGAACCTCAGCACAGAAATAAATAGAACTTGCTGGAGGGACAGGTTCATAACCCAGAAGCTCCCTTCGCTCTGGAATAGAATTCCAGTTCATGTGAGGCAGAGCACCTCACTGAATCTCTTCAAGAAGAATCTCGATAGGTGGATGGGGGATCGTAGGTTTGTCCCAGGGATTACTCCCGTGTCACTATTAGACAGAGGTACAGTAAACTAAACCTTAAAAAGGGCACAGTATACTCAAATCAAGGGGTGGCATAAGCCATACAGAATCGGGCTAGGCTTATAATTGCCCCAGGGCAGATAGCCTAGTATGAACCTATGAACCTATGAAGATAGATCCTTGGGGTACTTCTACTAACTTAAGAATGAATAAGAAGTGTGGACGTTTAACAGATTAACTGCAGCTAGATAGACAATTTTTGAACCAGTTAATACTGTCTAAATCAACATACTTCTAAAGTACCATTTCATATGAAAATGTGTCAAAACCATTTAAAATATTCAGAAAGATTCAGGCTATAAGGATATTGTGATTTTGTTGTAAACATATTGTGTTTAGGGAATATAAGACTGCAGTCTGGGAAGTCACCACGGTAGAAACTGCTGAATTGGACAAAATAGGTTATTTTGTTAGCACACCACTTGTTAGGGTGTTAATGCACTTTTCAAGGATCTTGGAGATAGGAAATAAAATAGCTATGGGTCAGTAGTTTGAGATGGTGCAATCCCCTCCACCTTTGTGAGTTGGGATAATTTTTAGGATTGCTTTGATAAGGCTGAAGCATATTGTTATTTTACAGGCCTAATTATTAATATGGCAGTTGGGCAGGTTATGGCTTTGGCAACAAGTTATGTGAACATATTGTCAGGAGCTAGTGAAGTCAAGCAATAGTGTATGAAAGATACATACGTTCTTAACAGGTCTATAGGCATGAGTAGTATTTCCAGATACATTTGAAGCTTGTGGGGATAGATGTGAGGTGGCAACTTGGAAAAGGTCAGTCTTCAGTGTACGGGTTACATTACAGTTGCTTCTTGTAGAAGAGCATGTCTGAAGCTGATTTATGGTAGCCAAATCTATTTAGGATTCTTATGATAGCATGATTGGAACTGATAGTACTGTACTAGGTTTCCCTATAAATTTTGAAAGTAGATGGCGTACTTAGTGTTTTCCAGGTTTAACTTGCATTGCCTCTTTTTGGCAGCAATTAAATTCATTAAAAGTCAATTATCCTACATGTTGACCCTTACTTACAAGCCAAGCACTGCTAGCACATGGTCAGCAAACATTTGTCTCTTCTCTTACTTCCCTCTTCTTCGCCTCTCCTATGCCTCTTCTTAACAATCGTCCTAGGTAAATGATTTATGCACAGCCTTTCCTACTGACTAATTTTTCTTTTACCTTTACTCCTACTTGCCCCTAAATGCTTGTATACTTTATCCTCTGTTGCTAATATCTGGCTTTTTTTCTCCTGAACAACCCATCATTTTT
This sequence comes from Protopterus annectens, assembly GCF_019279795.1. NCBI lineage: Eukaryota > Metazoa > Chordata > Ceratodontiformes > Protopteridae > Protopterus > Protopterus annectens. The sequence continues at coordinate 157,634,920 of NC_056741.1, forward strand.
GGATTTAAAATTGTGTTGAAATTCCTTTCTGGCATTTCTCTTTGTGTCTCTGTTTTCACTTACTCAAGCCTCAACAATATTTTAAAGAACTCATTGTCTCTTTTTGGATCATACACATTTCTTACCTTCCCTCTAGTATTTCCTGCAAAATTTATTGTATGATCTGTCTTCTCTCTCTTATCAATTGCACATACTATGTAATAATCTGACACCTTATTTTTTAATGAAAACACTACTCCTCCCATTTTTCCCAGTCCCAGTTTATGGTTCATATACTCATCTGGTAAATCAAAAATGGACAATTTAAAGCCACCCCCAATATTCATTTATTTTGAGTTCTTGAGATGGAGCTGTATTCTCCTTCCATGCATTAGAATAGCCTGTTAATTTTGTTTTCCTTTTTTTTGGATGGAAACCCCTCCCACCATTTCAGGTTATTGACTTTGTGTATACCCCTCCTTTTGTCCTTATGGATCCCCATTTCTTGTCACCATGAGTCTGCTTTCATTTTAAACTCTCTGTCCCCTTTCTCCCAGCCCCTTAGTTTATTATTCTACGCTCCTAGGCTGTATTTCATTTGGCTTAGCAAATCTTACCAGTGAATAGTTCATTCTTGAGAAGAGACTAACAGCCATGATCTCTTACTTTGACCTCCATAGTGATAGAAATATCCTCTTTTTTTTTCTTTTTTTTTTTGCATCTCATCCTAGGAAAGTATCTTGCTTTCACTGGTTGTGTCTACATGTGTGATGTCCCGCTCTTTAATTATATTGACATATCAAACCTGTCTAAAATAATATCTTCTTCTTCTTCTTCATTTGGCTTTTCCCAGTTAGGGGTTGCCACAGCGGATCACCTGTCCGCTCATGATTGGCAGTGGAGTTTTACAGTGTCAAGTTGCCAGCCCAGCGCTCAACCTTCCACAGAAGGCACACACACACACCCACACCTATGGCCAATTTAGAGTGTCCAATCCACCTACAGCATGTCTTTGGGATGTGAGAGGGAACTGGAGCACCCGGAGGAAACCCATGCGACCACAGGGAGGACATTCAGACTCTGCACAGAAGGCACCCCAGCTGAGGATCGAACCGGAGAACCTATATTTACCCATTTAATTGCTTTTGTGGTTATTCACTTTGTTATGCATAGGGTAAGATGTCTAATTTTCCTATATGCCTTCCTCACGTTGCACTCTTCTTTCACAAGTGTTTGGAACACATGGCTATAGTGTTTACGTAGATTTCAAAATCGAAAGAGAGAAAGCAGAATCAGTGAATGAACTGTATCGTGTATGCTGTATGAGAGGTGAACATAAGTTTTAGCAAAGTGGGAAAGATTAAAATCATTAATGATGAGCTATTGGGAAATGTGCATGATACCTGGCCTAGACCTTCCATGATACTTTGGTACACGTCTTTACTCAGTGTAACCACATGTTGTATGACATACCTGTAGGTTCTGACCAGAGGACCAGTGGAAGGTGAAAAAATAGTTTTCTGTTATTCTGAGTAGCAATAAAACAACAGCTTCATCAGAACAGACAAGTTAATATTGGAATCTTTCTCTGAACTCTTTTTCTTCTGCAGCCTCATGGACCAAATATAGTTTTTTTCATCAAGAAATATGTCGGATATATTCACCTTTAATATTAACTAAAATATGACTTTCAAGTTTCAGCCCAGTTTTTATCTATTTATTTATTTACTTTAAATATGATTGGTCTCACACTGTTTCTACCTGTCAGGTGTTCAGTTTCTATAGCCTATAACATGAAAGCTGACTGCATGTTCAGCTGAGTCTTGCTTTCTACTTAAGTGACAGTTGTCCCTGTTCGTGGAGCATTTTTCTCATGTGTCTTGAATTGCAATGACTTTAGTTTTAGGAGAAACATTACCAGTATAAATGACTTCTCTTTGCGCTACCCATCAAATATGTTTGCAATATTTCCAGTGATGGCATCTAACCTGCTTCTCCAGGGAGGTGTGATCTGTCTTTTGTTACTTGCCATTAGAAGCCAACACCAACAGGAAACAGTCCGATATGGCATGGGAATGCAACTCTTGCCCAGTATAGTAAATCGATATCCAGCACAGCGAATAGATTGTATATTATTTTAGAAAATATTGTGAGCTTAGCAAATTCATGTCAAAACAATACCTTAAGAAAGTAGTAACACCGAAATCCAGTAAATATAAATCTGAAGACGCTGACACTTTAACAAACACACTAACCTAGAAATGCAATAAAACAAAAACTTTATTCCACCACTATCCATATCCTCATTTACTTTACTACACTAACCCTACGGTCAGACAACCATGGGGAACGGGCCAACACCAAGAAGTAACCTCATCCTGCTTCACACGTGTTCCATTCTGCCACTGGTGCTACCGCCATCCCACGTGTTCCATTCTGCCACTTGGGCCACCACTCACACACTGTTCTCATTGTATTTGTTCAGAATAACTCCATTAGCTTAAAGGGATAACAGAAAATACTAGCATCCAACTCTGTCTTGTTTTTTCTCTTGTTGTTGTATATTTCGGCTTTTTCCGGTTAGAGGTCGCCACAGCGGAACTCCGGTCCGCTAATGATTCGTAGTAGATTTTTACTTGCCGAGTTGCCGGCCCTGACGCACAACCTTCAACGAAGGTACGCCCATTCACGCATGTCTCCACACAGAAGACGCTCTAGCTGAGAAATGAATAGCACAACGTCTTACTGTGAGGTGAAACACTACCGCAGCCCTACCACCGCTCTTCTTGTTTTTTTTTTTTTTCTCTTGTAAGGCGAGGGAACCAAGCAGTTTCTATACTTTCTTCCAGTTGCTTTATTCCTTTAAACAGTTTTTGCTATTATTGATCAATTTGTACTGTTTTTTAGTGTTATACTGAGTTGCTGTAAGTTGAGTGTTTTAGTTGCGTTGCACTTGTTTGGTATGAGCTGCTAAACGTTAGGCTGAACACTTCTGTTTGTGACCTTAATTATTAGATTTGACTGTACTACTACACCCACAAGTTCTGGCATACGTCTGTTTTTTCTTATTATTTGAATATACTGTGCTTGCTCTGCACTTATATCATGCTTTGAATTATCGTGCTGTGAAATTGTTTGCTGATTTTTTTCTTTCTTTCTCTTGTGATAGGAAAGGAAGCCAGGCTATTTTTATGATTCTAGTTGGTTTAGACCTTTAAAGAAATGTTGTTTCTACTGGCCAATGTGTTTTTTTAAGCTTTTCAGGGAAATACTAAGTTGCTATAAATTGAGTAGGTTTGCAATGGGTTGTGCTACATATAGCAGAGTTGGGCTGTGCACTCTATAGATGCAAATAGGCTGAGCTGTTTATAGCTGTATGCTACATGCCTTATAGTCTGGTATCCTTTTTCAACTGCTGCTGTATGCTACTTTACTGATAGTAGTTGTTGCCCAAAGCTGTGCTGCAAGCTGCAGACTCCATTTAACTCCATTTAACTGTTTGCAGTCTTACTGCTATTAGCTGTGCACTGTCTTAGCTGCCCTTAGCTGCACTGGGAGACACATTCCACTATTAACTGTATTGTTATTATTGCTGCTGTAACTGCTGCTGTGTTTTTCTCATTATGTCACTGTGCAGTTCTCACTGTAGGTTGATCTGATGTAACTTCTTCCTATAGCTGCTGACATTACTGTCTTGCATGTATTGGTGTCATTCTTCCCTACTTGTTGTTTAAACTGCATGCAGATGTTATTTATTGCAGCCATTGCTCTCAGTTTAGTTATTATAACTTCATGCACTTAAGACCCCTTAAACCTACTGATTAAGCTACTAACTCGACACTGTAAGAAATAGATCCATTTGACCGTCAGTAAAGACAAATCAAAATGTATCTTCTCTGTTGTGAGTGTCACATCACTTTGTATTCTTAGACAGTGTAAGAGCTGCACAACTGTCATAGACAATGAACTATTAGACATTCATGATACAGTCTGTAAGAGGTGTAAAAATCTGTAAGACATGAAGTTTTCCCTCTTACCTATAGAGACGGTCTACAAGTACCCCACAATGCCACTCACACCTCTGTACAAACACACAAAACCAACATATACTAGTTATGTCCTAGAACCAGGAAGCAAAAGTCTTAGCAGAAGTCTGATAACATAATGTCACCGCCCCCTCACATTTCAAAGAGTCAACAGGCTGAAGACTGTAGACCTTCCACTGTCACTAACTCCATATCTACAAATAGAAATATCCCGATGCCTGGTTACTCCATTGTCAGGCATACAGACTCCACATTTACCAGGCTGGACAAGGATAAGGGACACCACCAGGATCTGAAATGTTAGGCATGCTGTTCAGTTCCTTAAACTGGTCAGATATGAATATGACCTAGTGGTAGTCCATGTAGATGTGAATAACTTGTGTTGCTGAACCATAATGGGCATATAGAGGGGCATACTGGATTTATATTTTTAATAGGCCTTTTTCAGACTCAGCCTAGGAACACATTTGGTTAACTGATTTGCTCAGATTCATACATTTAGGCAATGGAAGCTAAGGCACTCACACTTCGACCACAGAACCATAGGAAACAGCTTGCTAACAGCTCCTTAATCCTCTGTGACAACTGACAGACAACTATACGTGTGAAATGTTGGCAAGACTTTGATCCTTCGTAGAGTCCTACCTTCACCTAGAATGATGCATAAATAAAAAGGAAAGATAACTGGCTACAAAAGTTGGCTAACAAGTTGGCATCATTCTATGGAGGATGAGTGTGCATTGACCTGGCATAAGATGCTAGAATGGATGACTTAACTGCACCTTGAGCTCTATGCCTACTTCTTACTGACCAAAGCCTGATGAAGGCAGAACAGGATATGAGGACTGTCTGGGTCCACATAGGTGGAGCAATACAAATAAAGAAAGAAAGAAAGGCCATTCTGGATTTCTGCCTCGCAAATGGCTTGATGGTGGCCAACTCGAGGTTCAACAAGACATCCTAACATAACAGATAAAAGTGTAGCAAATTCCAGTTCTGATGATATCAGAGTTGCCTTCTTAGTGATAGAAGTCTTAATCATAAATTGACTGATCTTTGGGTTGTTCTCTAACTTGGACACATCCATATCTGTGCCATACTGTTGTTTCATTGTAAAGGCAGCACTCTCTCTTTAGTATGGTTTAGTGCTTAGCATCAATTCAGACATGAAGAAACTGTGGGGACTTTTCCATATTGTCAGACACTGCATTACCTCTAGGCAGATTCCCAGAGATCCACAAACCATAATTATTGAGCACCAATTTACTCTAAACAAAACAAATTATCAGTTTATTGGCTGCTGTAGGTCATCTTACATGTCCCTAGATGACCGTGAGTAATTCCTAAATATACTCAAAGAACTACTCACAACAGAAAATCTCTCTTTGATGGAAGATTTCAATTATTTATTAAAAATCGGATGCACCTCTGCCTCTAAAGTCTGGTATGCCCAAACATTCCTGGGCTTATTGATAGTTCCTTAGAATAAGTATTAAACCAGAGCATTCTAAACCTCATCCTTACCAATGTACCCTCCATATGTACCACTCATACAGCATCTCCATCCCTGGCTAAATCTGACCACATATTAGTGACCTTCTCCTTTAATGTGTTAAACACCCCCACAGTGAACAGTTCTAAATTTAAGTATTTTACACAGATAGGTTCACTCAAACTCTATAATGAGCTCTCAAACATTCCTTGTAATATCACCAGTCCCCATGCAGCTGCCACTAAATTCTATTCTCATCTACAAAAATGTGTAGATTATGCAGTCCCTACTAGGACTAAGTGTAAAGAAAAATGTAAAAAAAACCTACTTCAATGACCCGCCAGTACAAATAAGCTCTAGAACAAAAAAATCTTCTGAAGTCCTATAAAATTAAAATTTTTACCCATACTAAAGACTCTATGAAAAAGATCAGCAAAAAATAAAAAAACTGATATCCGGAAGATCAAAGCAAAGCACAAATTGATACTTGCATCTCAAGCAAAGGATAATTATAGATAGTTCTTTAATCACATCAGAAAATAAAGAAGTATCACCCATCAGTGTTATGAACTAATACAAAATGGCACCATCCACGCTGACCTAAGACATAGCTAATATACCTGCAGATAAATTTAGTGCTAATTTTTTTAATCATACTTTGACTTAGGAAAAGGGTCCATTCCCATCATGGCATTAGAAACCCAAAAGTTAAGTGAAGAACAGCTATCTTATCTAATGTTTACCCAGCCTCTAAAACAAATTGATATTACATATATAACAGAGTGACACCCTCTCATCTTTATATATAAAAGGGGTGGAAATTGGCAAGGTTTAAATGGTCTTTTGACTGATATGTCTTTAATTCCTATAATTCTGTGAAGATATGATCCTTGTTGATTCTTCATTTGGGAATCATTCAGACAGTTGCAGTTACATCACCCAGCTTTTGGCTATACAGGCAGGAATGTCTTCTTTGACAACACATAGGAGCACATGTAGTAAGAGTTTCTTTCTTCATTTCTTTTAAGAAGGTGTTACTGGTTATGTTAACAAAGATGGGGATTATTAATTCATCTATCCTCTACTTTCTGAATCAGGTGCCTCACACCTTCTGTTAAGTAGTTCAAAAACTGAAGTCCAGACTAAATCTCACTCCTTTGATAACTGTCAGTTTCTCTTCTGCCAGTATAGATGTCAGACTCTGTGCTTGTCTACATAAAATGCCCAGTTGTGTTCATGATTGTGACCATACTAGATTTCACTTTTACTGAACGATGCACTTAAAAGTGCAATATCAGTATCAGTGATATTTTACCTCTCAGTTTTACACTTTGCTGTAAACTTAAGTAATGTAAAATCACTGCAAAACCACTAAGAGGGCAGGTAAGTCTTTAGGATGCAATGCGTCTGCAGTTCCTACTTTAGACAGTGGCCATGAAAATCATGCCATCTATCACAAGGATCAAGTCTGATCAAATTTTAAATTACCACAATTACTTTTACTCAATGGACTTTCAATCTACATTGTTGCTAATATGACTCTCCAATATTGGAAAAAAAATAAAATAAAACAATTGATTGCTTCATTAGCACAAGACCTGTTCTTCACAGTTGTTAGGCAAACACTGAAATCTTGTTAAGATAGGGTCTCGCAAAAAGAAGTGGTAGCGCTGGGCAGCAAATGATAGCGGCAGCAGTCAAAACAACATCTTTTCTGCCACCTTTTATTTTTGCCATCTTCCTCTGCCTTGAATTCAAAGTGCTTCCCTGCTGTATCCAGATGTCTATTTCACATGTCCTTTACCGACTTTAAAAGCCAACAAAACACTCTGCTTTTTTCTGTATTGACTAGTACATTGAGTACATAAATCTGCACACACTACAAGGTATTATGATCAGCTCTCTGAGTGGAATGACATATTACATGTTCTTGACTTGGATGCCAAGATTCACTCCTTGAGCTTCTCTGGGTTTGAGTTAACCTTGCCTGTTTTCTTCCTTGTATGCTGTTGTGACCATGCAGCAATGCAAGCAGTTTTCTATATGCAGGTATGAACAAATGTGTTAAATGCAACAAGCTCCACTCTGGAAAGGTTCAAAATGTTAATTTCCCTTGTTTCAGCATTTAGAAGGGCAGTCATTCTTTTGCAGACATGTTTGCAAAGCTTAGTATGAACGTTTACATTTAAGGGCATGTGCGACATTTTGTAGAACAATAAATACTGCTATGAGATTTTTACATGGGTTCTTGCACATTTGCCTTGTTTAAGTGGGTATAAATTCCATTTGTCTCTCAACAAGTGGGTTTTCTAAGCTACACTTTTCTGTCTTTCCTACATCTGTTTTCTTGTCTCTAGCTTAATGGAATTACCCAGTTTGTGCCATTCAGTATCTTAGCTTCATTCTGCTTATCTAGAGATAATTCTAAAGGAAAATACAACTGTGTCAACAGGATTTAGCAATTACGGAGATCCCAGATTGTACACCCATATTTCATGAGGTGCTAACCGACAATTACTGTTGCATAAGAAGGATAGCATGCTACAACAAAATCAGGAAGCTGGTGTAGTCATATCAGTACAGAGATGGAATTAAGACCTGGATGAGGCCTGCAGCTGCAGCATTGGACTTTTAAATACAACCTGCTAGTCACAAACCTGTGAGAGCCAGAAAGGATACTGAGAAAAATTACTGTGCAGAATTCTGAGAAGCTGAGTTGTGCTGTTCACCATTCTGTTTTATTTTACTTGTTCTAACTAGTGTAATAAATCTATGATTCATATATATATATATATATATGGTTTACCACCATTTAAGCGAATACACTGCAGTCGAACCCATCAATGCTTGATTCGAAATCCCGAAGTTTTGCATGTCGAACGGCTGGAATGTCGCAAAGAACACCGAATGCAACATTTTCGACCACTCTGCATCCAAAACGAGTGCTAACATGGGTCCAAAAGGGGGAGCTGGATTGCCATTCAATACATTAGCATTTGGTATTTTGCATATTTGCTGCACTGTATTCATGGACAGTCAACATTGTGCCCATCAGTTAAACGGTGGTAAACCTATATAAATATATATATATATATATATATATATATAGATATAGATATAGATAGATATAGATATATTGATACAAACATTGCACACACATCTTTGGACTTACTATATTTATGTGTGTGTGTGTGTGTGTGTGTGTGTGTGTGTGTGTGTGTGTCTCTCTCTTTCTCCCTATACGTGTATCTATATATATATATATATATATATATATTTATATATATATATATATATATATATATATATATATTTATACATATATGTATTATATATATGTGTGCATATTATATATCACTATATTTCTATATATCTACATATATGGCTATATGGATCTACTGACAATGAACAAATGACCCAAATATCAACATTCACAATGTCGGCCACAAAAGGTCACATTTGCAAATGTCAATATGCTAATATGCATGTGCTGAGAAAAAAAACTTCATGTATACAAAACAGAAGTTTTAAAATAGAATAAAATGCTACTTTTTCTACAGGGCAGGCCAGCCTGCATCTTCTATGTGGAGGGATGCACCCTCCCACACCTCCCCCGCTAATTATAATATACTAACTCTGAGATTGCACAATGCCTGGGAAAGGGCACATTTTCCAACCCCTAGAATTGTGTGATCTTGCACAACTGTCAGACATCTGTGTAGTCAATTAAATCTTGCCAGCTAAACAGATGACCAAATGGGAGCAAATGATATTCAGTTCCCACATGTATCTATCTAATATATACATGTGTGTGTGTGTGTGTGTGTGTGTGTGTGTGTGTGTGTGTGTGTGTGTGTGTGTGTCCATGTTCATGTGTATGTATGTCTATATATGTATATATATATATATATATATATATATATATATATATATATACATATAGAGAGAGAGGGAGGGAGAGAGAGAGAGAGAAATATAGGTATCACAGTGATATCACGGTAACAATAAATAAAAATGATTAACACACAGCACATGGTAGGATCAGATTTAAGTAAAGAACTGGGTCTACAAGTTTCACTGTCATAAGACAGCTTCCAGCAAATATCAAAACATAAATGTCACCACAGCTGCTGTGCTTGAAAGGATGGTGTAATCGTTGCAGCAGACAGCTCATGGAATGCATTGGATATTTTCCCTTGCCTGACCTTTCAATTTCATGCCAGCACATACTAGGGTTGTCCTCCTCCTATTACCCAGCTGTACTTGAATGGGAGTATTTACATAACTGATAATGTGGAGTGATGTTGCACTCTGTGAACTCTGTGTTACTGTGATGGGAGGACTAGAAGCAATGTGACTTAGTTAATACGAAGTAGCTCCACAGCTGAATGGAGGTCAGCGTCATCTGGCAGACTGAAATAAATCAGCTGATGCATCATGGAGAGTGTGTGCTGTACAGGATATATGCAAAGTACAGAAGAAATGTTTTAGATACTGTTGCTTTGGAAGCAGATGGATTCACCAACAAAATGCATTTGCAGTTAAATAGTGCTGCTTACTCATTGCCTTTGGTATTTGTATGAAGGAGCTACATTCTAGACTTGCAAAAGAAAAAAAAAAAAAGTGTTGCATTTTTTTACCTATGTTAAGCTAAGAGTTAAATTTCAGTTGCTTCTATATCATGAAATATAACTCAAAAGTACAATAAAAAGATTTAAAAAAAATTACATTAGCCTTCTACCAACCCCCCACTACTGGGGACTTTGTCTCCCCACACCCTTTACTCACATGTATATATATATATATATATAAATATATATATATATATATATATATATATATATATATATATATACATATATATATGTATATATATATATATAATATATATATCAACTCCATTGTCATAGAACAGTGGAGAGAAGTGAAATACCTGCTGCAGTGCATCCAGGTCACACACGATACAAACTAACATTATTTTGTTAAACTGCACTAAAAATCATGATAAAAAGATGGTCACTGTAAATGCATTCATGTATTCCAATAGCATAAGCTTCAAAATAAAACAACAGCACTACTTTCTTGGTTTTGTTAAACTATTATCCGCCTTCACCAACACAGCAACTTGAGTAACTTCCTTCTGTATTTCAGAAGGAAGTGCAATATCTGTGCCATTCCTGTTTATCCAATATTCCTTGCCATTCCTAAGTCTATGTTGACCAGACTATACCTGTGGAAGTACAAATTTGCATCAGAACAACAGCTGTCATCAATTGTCACTGGATTATTGCAGCTAGCAGTGACACTACCTTCTCCCTTTCCCCATCCTTTGGTCCAGCTGTCCTTCACAGCTTTAAATCTTTTCCTGACCATCCTAAATCATTTCATTTCCAATAGCCATACTTGTCATCCTCTGCCTCATTACTGCTCCTCTTTCTCAGTGTCATCCCTCCTACTTAATCCCTGACCATATGGGGTAGTAATGCCATACACCTCATTTCTCTTTTTCTCCATTTGCATTCATAATCGGCTCTTTGACTTCCATTTGCATTCATAATCGGCTCTTTGACTTCTCTGTAATGACATTAGGCCCCCCATTCTACTCAGTGTTTTCATAACTTTGCTTCATATTTTCTGTAAGCCAGGCCTCAACTCATTATACCCACAGACACAATGCTTCACTGGTATACTTAAATCATCCTGTAAAAGACAACTAGAAACTGCATCGAACGCAGTTGCATTGTTTCTTTCCTTCTGTTCTTTTGGTGTGTGTGTTTGTACATATATACCATTCAATTTGTCATGTTATTGACTGAATACTCTGGGTAATTGACAAACTGGATCCATCTGGATCATTTCACTTTTGTAGTTAACTAACATTAAATAAATAACTAAACAAACAAATACATGCATACAATCTCTGAAATCTATTACTAATCCAGTTATGTGCCCAATCATCATATCAATATTCTGATTTTTTATCATAGCCTTTTCATATTACAGTGTGTGATTTACCCAGGTGGCTATTCTGACCCCAATAAATTTTCCTTGTCTGTCCTTTATAGGGCTGTTGCTCCAAGAGTGCATGACTCCTTGGATTCCAACACCAAAGTGCATAACCTTGTATTTTTTATGACATTTAAGCTGCCACTTTATCCCACATTACAAACCATACTTGGTCTTACTGGAGACTGATTCCTCCATTTAATTCAGCTGTACTTAACTCACTGTAAAATGTAAACAAAATGATCTTCCTTCTCAGCTACAGTGTTATGTGAGATACAAATATTTAAAACAAATATCACCGGCAAATGACACCAGTCGAGGAAAAGAGAAACTTTATTTCATTTAGCACTTTATCCACAACAGAACTTCATCAGAATAAAGTTAAAACCACTCCTTCTGTTTATAATAGCAAACAGCTAATGAAAAACACATTCAAATATCATTCATTAACTTGAAAACAGTGTATCCAAACAAACCCTAACCATAACTAACTTGCTTTAAAAAACATTTAATATTGATGTTTTCATTCAACCCAGGATGTGTATCAGCCTGTAGCCTCAATTGCTGTAAGGTTTCTTTCTTTTCAAGAAAATTTTTATAACAACCACTCCTAAAATCCAAAGATATGCATTCCAATACAGCAAAGCCATTTTTTTAAAGGAAATACAAATTTGGGTGTATTTGAATAAAACATTGTTTCTATCTTTTATTTTGACTGCATATAAATGTTCCTTAATTCTCTTAGAAAATTTCTGTGTAGTCATACCTATATAAAATGTTTCACAATGTGAACAAATTGTAATATATATCACAGCCATAGAATTGCAATTAAAAATGTTCACTAATCTTAATAGATCTGCCAAAATCCAGAATTATATCATATTGTGGGTTCCGCTCCTATTTTTTTTTTTTTTTTTATAAAACGTCTTAAACAGTTTATAGACAATGAGAGCACTAGTTTACCTACAGTACACACCAATAAAAGTAAAGGCATGTTCAAATATGGTTTTAGTAGTGCATGTAATTTTATTTTGGAACTCATTTACAGATAACATTATAACTCGTAAATACGATACTAATGGTAGGCGATGTTATTTTACCTGCTTCAACCATAATTTGAAAGACCCAGTTCTTTTTTAACATGTTTATGTACCTTGCAATAACCAGTATGAATTTATAATGGAAATTGACAATGTGCTTTATAAATTTAATAACCATTTATTCATTATTGGCTGTCACTGGAACTCAGTCATAAATTCCAAAACTGACAGCATCTCTAACTCTAGGTTTTTCAATCTTAAAGTCTCCTTGCCCTTATTAGAATTAATTTCTGATGTTTGATTTGTTAAATCCTTATAATATATGCCATAATAAAAATCTAAATTTACATATTATTCTAAGATGTTATAATTGATTTTCCAGAATCAATTTCTTTTTAGTATCAAACCAATTTGTAAATAAAGATCTTCATTTTAACATTTAACCAATATATTTTTCTAATCATTCCAAAATCACACTAGGTATTTGTCTATTTTTTTCAGTAACAATAACAGCCCCAGTTACAACTAGTCATTAAATCCCTCTGTCTTACTTAAACAAGATGTTAAGGACATAATACATTTAACTTTACAAGATTATGAAATTCTTAATGCAAATGTCAATATTTCCACAGATATTCATTGGACTACCCTAAAAACACAATTAGGAGGTATCCTTAAAAAAGCTTCCTATTATATGAAACAAAACAAAATGAAATGAATTTATTAAATAAACTTAATAAATTAGAGACAGAACAATTAATTAAATCAGACTTTAAATTAGAGAAAGCAATTGTCAAAATTAGAAAAAATAATTAAATAGTCTCTATGCCTTGCAAATTTCATTTTATGAAGCTAAATGTCTAGCTAAATACTCTGAATGGGCTCAATCTCCCGCTAAAACACTGGCTTGGTTACTACAAATTCACCAACTACCTCTTTTTATTTAATCTAGCAAATATGAAGATCAAGTTCTGAAAATAATGAGTTTCAAGACTACCTCAACAAAATATTTATTTATTCGTTAATTTTTCCATATTTTTTGTCCGAGAAAGTCTAACTAAGGAAGAGCCCTTTTTCAGCAGAGGCCCGGTGAGAAGAGCTTCACATCACCATAAAGTAAAAATACATTGTGTTAAGTACAGTAGATGACATATATAAAGACATAAAATAGTGCATAACATATTTAGAGAACATTTCTTACATGAAAATAATTTGCAACATTGTTGAGTGAAATGAATAGAGATAAAAATAGGAAACAGAAACTTTGACTAAGTAAGTAGAGCAGTTACTGTGAAAAAGTGAGACTAGCTCTAAGTTAGAATAGTTGGATACATTTCTAAGTCATTAGTAATAGGACATTTCATTACTGGGGATAAAGAAGAGTTGGAATGAAATATTGTTAGGACAGAGATAGAGTGATAGTAGGGTGTAGTTGAAAGGAGGAAGTTCATAGATGTTTTTTACAGAGACATGTCCAGGTGCTTCTTTAAGAGTTTGTTTTTTTGAAAGCGACTGTATTACTTATTTCTCTGATGGCTAGGTGAAGCCAGTTCCAGGATAAGGCTGGGGAGTAGCTGTATAGGTTTTGGCCAATATATTTGTTGGCCTTATATATATATATATATATATATATATATATATATATATATATATATATATATATATCTAAGACATTTTGGTCAGCACTTCTAAGGCTTTTGAGTGGAGTGTAGAAGAACTGCTGGGGCAGAAGGCATGAATGACAAGCAGTTGTATAAAGAGAAGCTGTTGAGGGAACTCTATCCAATTTAATATATTGACGGATAGACAGTGATGAGAGTTTGTGGGTAGAGTAGCTGCAGACCTGGCTATTCTGTTGTAAGTGGTTTCCAGCTTGGTGAGTAAGGAGGACTGGATATTAAAGATTTGTGACCCATAGAGGAGGTGTGGGAGAAGGTAGGCATAGGCAAGTGTGATATGGGACTGCTTTGTAAGGAATTTTTTATTTCTGTAAAGTAGTCCAAGTTTTTGGAGATTTTTTTCAATGCAACTGTGGACACATAGGTTGAATTTGAGTTGGTCATCTATGATAGCCCCAAGTAGTTTGGTGTGAGTTTCAGTATTGACAATAGTGTTATTGAGTCATGTTGTAGTGAAGGTGGGTTTAGAGGGGGAGAGAGATTTTGGTAAGAATAGAAGTAGTTTAGTCTTTTTTGGATTGAGTATAAGTTAATTTTTGGAGAGCCAGCTTTCTATCGAGTCAAATGAGTTTTGAATAAGGGTGTGTAGGTCAGAGAGAGTACTGAAGATAGAGATGATAGTGGAGTCATCAGCATACTGAATGAGAGAAGTCTGAGGACAGAAAGTGTGGAGGTCACTTGTGAAGATGTTAAGTAGTAATGGGCCAAGGATTGACCCTTTAGGGATTCCTGCAGCGATGAGGAGGAAGGGAGAATGAGCAGAGAGGGATTTGACTGACTGCAGTCTGTTGGAGAGGTATCTGGAAAACCAAGAGATAGTAGAAGTAGAGAGGTTAAGGTTAGAAAGTTTGTAGAGGAGCAAGTGGTGAGATACAGTATCAAATGCTTTGGAGAGATCTAGAAATAGACAGGAGATGAGTTTGTTTTGGTCTTTGGCAAGGGATATTGAGTGAGTAAAGTAAATAAGGGGAGTAGAGGTACTTTGGTTGGGGTGGAAGCCATGCTAGGTGGGGGTAAGTAGGTTTTCTTGGAGTAGGTAGTCCAACAATTGCCTGTCTACACATTTTTACAGAATTTTAGAGAGAGGGGACAGTATAGCTATAGGATGGTAGTTTGAAAGGTCTGTCAAATTATCACACTCGTGAATAGGTATGCTATAACATTTTTTCCAAAGTGTGGAAACTATCCATTCAGATAAAAAAAGGTTAGAGAAGATATTTGTAGGGTAAGCAGTGGAGTGCATGGCTAGTTTAAGGGAGAGTGGAGGTAGGTTATCCATAGAAGGAGAGCAAGGCTTAAGCTTAAGTAGGAACTTTTTTATGTGGCTAGTGGGAATAGGTTTTAGAGAGAAGGAGTTGTTCTGGTTAGTGTTGGAGATAACATGAGTAGGTTTGAAGGGATTTGTAGTTTGTATTAGTTTACTGATAGTGTCAATGAAATAAGAGCTAAGTATAGTGGCAGTTTCTAGAGGACTGTTATTAGGAAAGGGGTTAGGGGAAGAGATGGTTCTTGGGTGTAAGATTTGGTTAATCATGTTCCAGAATTGTTTAGGGTTCTTGAGATGAGTTGTCTGGGGTTTCATATAGAAGGTTTTCTTATCAAAACTGACTTTTAGTAAGGTTTCAAAGTGTTTTACAAGTTTGTAGGTGGGTGGGGAATTTAGTATTAATCCAGAGTTTCCAGGCATTATCTCTTTTGTGCATGTGAGTTCATGTGGACTGGGTTAGCCAGGGAGATCAGTGTGATTTTACTTTTTTGACCCACATGGGGGCAATAGAGTTTAGAATGCTCAGAAAGATAGCTTATTCCATAACCATGTGTCATAAGAAACATTTTCAAGAAATATCAGATAATGTGGTTAAAAACGTATGACATTATTCTATAAATATTTTTCATTCATCTATCTCTCTCTTCTAATGCTTAAATTGATGCTTACTTTTACTATTCTTTATTCTACCTTATAGCACTATTTTTTAGACAGCTTCGACATTTTACTACTTATTACTTTATTTTTAAAATACTAGATACAGATTTTGTAAATCGTTTTCTATAAAATTTTAAATAGAGGTGAGTGCAGTTTTTGAGAATGTGTTAATTTTTTTCTCTGTGATAATGTAAATAGTTTTATTTTCTCAATATTTGAAATGTTTTACTGTGTGAATTTTATTATCTTCAGATTAACCAGCTAAGGTTTTGTCAGAGTTAGTGCCATAGACTACATTTGATACCCTAACAATATGCACTAGGTTGGTTATATCTCAAAGACTTTTTTAAAAAACCATAAACTGGTGTCCTCATCCAACTTTGTAAGCTACAGTAAGGAACAGGAGGCCATGTACCCAGTTTTATCTATTTATTTATTTATTTTTATTTTATTTTACATTTGTTGACCGGGCTAGTCCAGCTGGATAATTTCCATTTTCAGTGGAGGCCCGGGGAGAAAAGCTCCACAGATTAAAACAAGGTTATAGAAATTAAACATTTACAATAAATGCTTGTGACACAGACAGTGAGCTACCATGCATACATATTAGTCTAGATCAAGTAATAAAAAACACATAGTGCTATCTACGTATTGTGAAAGGCATTAATTCTTTTTAAAACTACACTCCCTCCAGGTCATTGCATACATATTAGTGTATATATATGTATATACATACTTGTAAAAGACATTTTTTGTATTTTTTTTTTTTGAGAACAGTAGTAACAGTACAGTCATTGAGTCATTTGTGATCACAGAGAAAGATTGCAGTTTTGAAATAAGGAAATAGGATAGTAGAAAGTAGAAGGTAGATTAGTCTGGATTGGTACAAGAGCAGAGCCAGAAGTTGTTAAGATGTACGAGAAGTTGTTTTTTAAAAAGATCAAAGGAGCCTATAGAGGTAATGTGAGAGGGGAGGTTATTCCATATTTTGCCTACTGAGTTGGAGAAAAGGCAGTTACCTGCAGAATTTGTAATTCTAGTTGTGTTGATTTGTAGCTTTTCGGCAGAGCGCAGCTGTTTCAAGTTATTATAGGGGATCAAGAGGTTATTAAGAGCAGGTGTCTTTGATGGTTGATATAGAATGTTATGTGTTATTAAGAGTTGTTGATATATAAGCTTGTTAGGAAGTTCCAACCAGTGTAAGTGTTTTAAGTTTAGACAGTGGTGAGTTCTATACTGGGATGCTGTGGCAAAACGAGCTATATTGTGGTAGGATGTAGTAAGTTTCTTCAGGTTGCTTTTAGAGAGATTAGTGTAAATAGAGGAAGCATACAGTAGGGTAGAGATAAGATGTGATTGTGCTAAGGTGGTCCGTGCTTCTGGTGTAAGGTAGGGTTTAATTCTGTACAGTGAACCAATCTTTTTATTAACTGCTTTTATAGTGTTATTGATGTGATAATCATAGTTGAGATTATTATCAATAGTAACACCAAGCAGTTTAGTAGTAGAGTCTGGGGAGATGAGGGAATTATCACTTGCAGTAATAGAGAAGTTTAGTTGAGAAGATTTGTGGGTAGGTGAGAAAAGTAGTAGTTTTGTTTTCTTGGGATTGAGGAGAAGACATCTTTTTGAGAACCACTGTTCAGCGGTAGAAAAGGTAGATTGTGTGAGTGACTGGAGTTCAGATTGAGTGGAAGCTGTGCAAATAATGGTAGAATCATCTGCATATTGTATACACGTAGTGTTTTGGATAGATGATTGGAGATCATTAATAAAGATAGAGAATAAGAGTGGGCCTAGTATAGATCCTTGAGGTACTCCTAAAGAGATAGGTAGTAAAGCAGATAGAGAATTTTTCCAGAGTACTGCTTGTTGTTTATAATGATGTTTTTATGGGGCTCCTCTCCCCAAACACCAGCATGTTTCATGACGATTAGTCTTCCACTTTCTAGATGACATTTTTGAAAAGAACATGTAGCTACTTAGAATTTCTTATAGATTCTCCTTCAGTAGTACCATTTAAGTGCTAGCTTTTGTAGGTAAGCCATTACTGGGAACATAAGTTTATCCTAGCCATATCTTAGATGATAAAATCCATCAGTGCATAAATAAATCATAATTGTTGTGTCTTTACAATGACAGAGTACATATAATGAATCTGACCAGCAGGAACATAGATTCTGATGGAAGGGAAGGTTGATAGCCCACCTAATTTGCACATTACTCTTGCATTCCAGATAACCTGCAGACTTTATTTTACTAACAGCTCATTTTACTTTCCCTCAATATAAACATTTTCTGTCTATCCTGTTTTTTTTTTTTTTGGTATTATTCCTTAAAACTTTTTATCCTACAGCTTTTTTCATGACAGCTGCTCAATTTCTCCACTACCTTTTCTGTGAAAAGCAAAAGTATTATTGTTGTATCCCTGATTTGTCAACATTGTATCCACTTGCTTTTGTATATCTCTGTTATAGAAAGATATTATGCAGCTAATCTCAAGGGCCTCTGTCTCACTAAGTTCACAGATAACTGTAAATTAGGAGTTATTATAAATTCTTACCATGACACTAACATCCTGAAAGAGGGTCTAACACATACAATTGACTGTGTCAAAGCCACAGATTAAACTCAATGCCAAGAAGTACATTATAATGCCCTTTATAGGTTCATAGATTGATAGTTGTTTATTAGGCTAATAACCACAAGGGCCTTTTTAAGCCTAGCCCAAATCTCTGACAAGTTCTGATACCCTTGATAAGTGTAGGCAGGGGCTTGGGTGATGAAACATTTACAAACAGGGGCCTGGGAGATGAACCATTTACAGGTTGCCTCTGCCCATTAGAGACATAGCTGCCAAACCAGGGATGAATTTCCTCTTCCCCATCCAATTGTCCAGGTTGCACTTGAATTGGGTTAGGGAGGAACTCTGCTTCACATGATGGGGAGCCTGTTCCAGAGATGGGGTAATCTCTGGGTTCAATACCTGTCTCTCCAGCAGGTACTATTTATATCACAGGAAAGGTTGAAGTCTTTATAATGGGTAATTTTGGTGCTGTTTGTTTTGTAGATATGCAGGAGCCCCATCAGAGTGGTGTCTGACAATACCTTGTATGTCAGACATAGATCTCCCCTTAAAACCCTGTAGGAGACAGAATACATGGATAGAGCCTTGAGGCACTCTGCATAGGACATTTTACTTAAGCCCTGTATTCTTTTAGTGAGGAACCTCTGGGGATGTTCCAGTTGTTGGATATGCCTGTTTAGGTACATACCATAGATCACTATACTCAATGATAGATCTGATGAATGCAGAATACAGTGGGACAATGACTTCCTTGGACTTAGATGCCATACCTTTGTTTATAAGTCAAGCAACATAGAATGATTCCTTCACTACTGTAGACATGTGATGGTCAAAGGCTAGATTGCTATCTATGCTTGTTCCTAAGTCCCTGACTACTGGGTCAACTCTAAAGGGTGTATTGTCAATATGATAGTTAGGAAAACATCTACCCAAACTAATTACATCATTATTAATCCATTGATAAAACTCCCCTAAGAGTTGACCCAGTAATAAGGGATCTGAGAACATATGCAGAAAGTAATCTGGTCTTCAAACAACATAGCTTAGATACTAAGAAAATGATTCTATACTGCCCAACTTATAAGTAAGGGCATGTCATCTAGGCCCAGAGAAGTAATAGTACCACTTTACTCAACCCTTATCAGACTCATCACTGAGTAAAATGCCCCCTTTGGCATGTTCCTGACCAGACATTTACAACAGCTGGAACACCCACAGAAGTTTTTTACCAGCAGAATTCAGGATATTAGCACATTGTTCAACACAGATCACCTAAGACCCTATCTCTATACTCCATATTCTACAGGTTACTGACAGGCTTTCTATGCCTAACATACAAGGCATCCTCAAATGCAGCCCTGATGGATCTTTTACACATCTGCAAAATGAACAGCACCAGAACACTGGATCCAAGGATTTAAACTTTGGCTTTGACATGCTGGTGAGAGAATAAGTGTCTCAGAGGGTCCTATCGGTTTGGAACAGGCTCCCATCCATATGAAGCTGAGTTCATCCCTGACCATATTAAAACATAACCTTGACCATTGGATGGGAAACAATAAATTCACCACAGGTGTGGCCAACCCCATGTCTCTGATGGACAAAGACCAACAGTAAGTAGAATATTCCCTAACTAACCTAACCTCCTGACACAACACAAACTAAGAGACTGCTAAACCAACCAAAAATTAGTACCACAGTCAAGGAAGGCAGGAGAAAAATTAATCCAGGCAATAGCGTACACCAATTTTATTGTCCGCTTTCATCAGAAAGACTTCATCAGAATAAAGTTAAACAACAAAACAGTGTATAAATAGTGGTGACAATAATCAATTAAACAATTAACAATTCCAATTAACACATTTTAAAAGCACCACTGCTTTAAGTAAAAAAAGAAGTGATATCTACATCTTTATTAATAAATAGTTTTCTATATTTTAAAAAAACATTTGACATTAATGGCATCGTTTAACCCAGGATAAACATCAGATTTTAATTTAATCTGCCAAATGGTTTCACGTTGCTCTAAATAATTTTTAAAATCCCCCCCTCTCATATCTGGATTGACTACCTCTAAAACAGAAAACAAAATTTTTTTAAAAAAATGAACAGTTAACAGAATGCTTATATAAAGCATTGGTGTTGTCACTGTTACGAATACTGTAAAGATGCTCCCTAATATGAGTTTTTAAGGACCTTGTAGTCATGCCAATATAAAAAGCAGGACAGGTAGAACACATACTGATATAAACTACTCTCTTGGTATTACAATTAACAAAATGTGGTACACTCAAAGTTCTATCTAAAGTGTTAATATTAATGTAGGGACCCTCAGAAATGTAACGACACATGTTGCACTGATGGCAACAATGCATACCTCTTTTGTCAGTTCTTGTGACAAGATGATGATTGTCATTGAATTCTAAAGCTTTCTTTAAATTGTAATTATTCTTTAAAACAAATAAAAGTCTATCACCCAAAACATCATAAATGGCAGAATTACCCCAAATAATTCTCCAATTATTAACTAAAGTTTGCTGAATGCGTCTGCTATCTGCAGTCATGTCCAAAGTACAGATTAAATTACTTTCAATGTGTTTGTTAGAACACACTGCTTGGGTGCCCATAATAGGCACAGAACTATAATTCAAAAGTGATAGATAAATGGACATATGTTTATTAATAATTTCTTGACTAGTTTGTTCTAAAGTTCCTTTGTTATACCCTCTCTCAACAAACATATTAGTGATAATTTCAAATTCCTCAATTAAATCGCTGTCGTTTGACGTCATGCGACAAGCTCTGATGTACTGCCCTCTAGGAATGTTGTTAATAATGTGTCTAGGGTGTTTACTAGAATGGTGAAGGTAACTATTGGTAAAAGTTGCTTTACGATAAATACGACTGTGAAATTTAGTATCATTCTCATCCCACCAAATTGAAACGTCTAAAAAATTAACTTGAAGTCCTGCACAACTTCTGGTAAATTTCAAATAACTAGAGAACAAGTTAACCTCTGACACAAATAAATCAACAGTTTCCAAATTACCTTCAATAATAAAAAATAAATCGTCAATAAAACGACAAAAAAAAGAAATATGAAACTTGTTATTTAAATAAGGTAAAAACTCAAATTCCCACCACGCCATAACCAAGTTGGCGTAGGCAGGTGCAGCAGAGGAACCCATGGCAACACCTCTCTTTTGCCTGTAGTATGTTTTATCAAAAAGAAAAAAATTGTTGTCTAGAACTATGTCTAGAAAACTACAAATAGTAGAGATTGTGTTACTACTAAGTCCTGTATTTTTCTTTGATAAAAAACAACGTACTGCTTCTACACCCTCAACGTGAGGTATACAGGTATATAACGAAACAACATCAATTGTAAAAATAATGTGCTTCTGTGAATCAAATATTCCATTTTGTGCATACAAATTCAATTTGTTTAAAAAATGCCAGGAATCCCTAATGTAGGAAACTTCATTTACCAAAACGGATCCCAACATAGCATCAATAACAAGAGATACACCTTCAGTGATAGAATGTGGTGAAGAAACTATTGGCCTAAACGGGGGGTTTAATAAACATTTGTGCGTTTTGGGGATTCCAAAAAGAACTCCAATCCTAGGTTCCTGTACTAAACAAAATTCATAAATTTCATAATTAATATCACCAGACATGAGGGCTTCATATAAATAAGAATAAATCAAACGTTGTCTTTCTAAAATTTGATGAAGACTAATAATTTCATATTCTTCTAAATTACTTAAAATTTCCACCATTTTGTTTTTGTAAGTCGCCTGTTCCATAATTACAATGTTCCCACCTTTGTCACTTTTCGTAAATCTAAAATCTTTATTTAATGACTTAAGATTACTTAAAGCCTTCCTTTGATCTTCATTTAAATTACTAAAAGTATTGGGGTTACAATGCAACATTTTATTAATGTCCTGAATACATAATTCCTCAAATACTTTTAAAGTGCGATGTAAATGAGGAGTGTAATGAGAAGGTTTTACTAAAGCCTTGTTGTTGTTAGAAACACTGTTCATCAAATAAAACAAATTCAATTTCCTTGTGTATTTCTTAATGTCAACAACAGTTTTACTAAAATTGGCTCTAGTACTAGGAACAAAGTTTAAACCATACTTGAGAATATTTAACTCTGTTTCAGAAAAACAATGATTGCTTAAATTAATCACACTAAAACTGTCCAAGACATTGTTCAGGTCTCGTCCCCTGACGAATTGGATGCCAGAAAAGTCCGACTTCTTGTAAGAACAGT
The DNA here is from genome assembly GCF_019279795.1 of Protopterus annectens. NCBI lineage: Eukaryota > Metazoa > Chordata > Ceratodontiformes > Protopteridae > Protopterus > Protopterus annectens. Next base: position 157,657,958 of record NC_056741.1, read on the forward strand.
TTTCTTGTTGGAAAAGTTCTTCTTGGTGAAAAAAGAAGAACTATTAGATGAAATGCCTGCATTGATACCAGTTTTTATTTTGGTAGTAATAGAATTGTCTTTTTCAGGATTATTGGAAGCACCACAAACATTAACTTCCAAATGTTCAGCACCTATAGCAGCATCAGTACTTAAATTAACAGTGGGAGTTTCGCACTGTTCACATTTATCAGCCTCAGCAGGAGGAACATGAGAAAAATCTTCTTTAGATTCGTTCCTGGCAAGAAATTGCTGATCAACAGAACCAGACTTAGAAGCGACTGAACTATAAGTTCGCTTACTCTGGCTGTTAAAGATTTGTCCTTTAGTATTGTTTGTTCTGTACTCGTTATAGTTATTACCTTTGTGATTATTGACGAAATTATCATATACAGTTTTATTATTATATGAAGTAATATCTCGCGCCAATTTTGACTGTTTGCGACTAATTACTTCAACAGAATGCTGTTCTACATCGTCAAATAAACAATCAAAAAATTCAACAAACTCATTATCAGAGAACATACCTTTTAAGCCAGTTTCTATAGTCATTATCTCATCCTTTAATAGTTCCATTTTAACGTAGTTGTTGTCAATAAGTAATTTTAAAAAACGGAGACCTGCTTCGTTGAAAAACGCTGTTAGAGTTTCAAAGAAAGGATGTTCAGGATAAACGCCGTTGGGGCATTTAAAAAGTCTGAGCCCCTTCGGCACAATGTTCTGATGAAGTCTTTCTGACATAACCTAACCTCCTCCCTATAAAATCCTTAGCTACCCCTAACTAACATACTGCTCTAAACAGAAACCCAAGTTACATGGGAGCACAACTGTGTTGGGTTGTGCATCTAGGCTTAGAAAGGCCCTAGTAGTCATTAACCTAGTACATACCTATGGACCTGTGATCCTATGTAAGAGAGTTCTGCAACTGCTAGACTACTCTAATTTGAAATTGTGCTGTAGTAGTGAAAGATTGTCAAAAGAGAGAAATTGTTGGACTGGATTATTCATTTTACAACCAGTAATACAGATTGTTTAGAAAAACTATACAAAGTTAAAGTTTAAAATCACAGAGTGAACTATGTGTTAAAGTTTAACCAAAGTTCTTTGCAAGTAGGCTGATTATGCATTTAAGCTGTGCAGATAACATGTATGCAAATTGCATTTATCCTCGACTATAACAACCATTTACAGAGAACTTGGTAGCAGTACCATACCATAGCTAGGGCAGAGCAAAAAAGGGTGGCTGTTCCAGGTGCAAGCTGTTAGGAGACACAGTCAGCACCTCAGACATGTTGCTGATTGGGAGTAAGTGCAATAACAGCAGTCATTTAATTAGCCATGGCTAATATTGAAGCTGTTCAGGTGAATGAATTAAGTCATTTGTATTGGGAGTGTGTGTTTGTAGCTATACAAAGATGCTAATAATATTTCTTTGACAATGTTAGAGAAGGGACTTTTTTGAGTCTTCAAGTATTTATTGAGGGAGGGCCGTCACTATGAGTATTATCCCCAATGCCAACTGCCCTAGTTGCTGAAATTCTGCTGCCACTGAGGAGTACGCTACTCTGAAATGTTTGACGTTCAATGGTCA